>NC_086116.1:863311-1095811 GCF_963921235.1 Mobula hypostoma
TTCAGAATGGCAGGCAGTGACTAGTGGGGTACTGCAAGGCTCAGTGCTGGGACCCCAGTTGCTTACAATATATATTAATGACTTAGACGAGGGAATTAAATGCAGCATCTCCAAGTTTGCGGATGACACGAAGCTGGGCGGCAGTGTTAGCTGTGAGGAGGATGCTAAGACGATGCAGGGTGACTTGGATAGGTTAGGTGAGTGGGCAAATTTATGGCAGATGCAATTTAATGTGGATAAATGTGAGGTTATCCACTTTGGTGGCAAGAACAGGAAAACAGATTATTATCTGAATGGTGGCAGATTAGGAAAAGGGGAGGTGCAATGAGACCTGGGTGTCATTGTACACCAGTCATTGAAAGTGGGCATGCAGGTACAGCAGGCGGTGAAAAAGACGAATGGTATGCTGGCATTTACAGCGAGAGGATTCGAGTACAGGAGCAGGGAGGTACTACTGCAGTTGTACAAGGCCTTGGTGAGACCACACCTGGAGTATTGTGTGCAGTTTTGGTCCCCTAATCTGAGGAAAGGCATTCTTGCCATAGAGGGAGTACAAAGAAGGTTCATCAGATTGATTCCTGGGATGGCAGGACTTTCATATGATGGAAGACTGGATCGAATAGGCTTATCCTCGCTGTAATTTCGAAGATTAAGGGGTGATCTTACTGAAACGTATAAAATTCTAAAGGGATTGGACAGGCTTGTGGCAGGAAGATTGTTCCTGATGTTGGGGAAGTCCAGAACGAGGGGTCACAATTTGAAGATAAAGGGGAAGCCTTTTAGGACCGAGATGAGGAAAAACTTCTTCACACAGAGAGTGGTGAATCTGTGGAATTCTCTGCCACAGGAAACAGTTGAGGCCAGTTCATTGGTTATACTTAAGAGGGAGTCAGATATGGCCCTTGTGGCTAAAGGGATCAGGGGGTATGCAGAGAAGGCAGGTACAGGGTTCTGAGTTGGATGATCAGCCCAATGGCCTACCCCTGCACCTATTTTCCATGTTTCTATCTCTCACTAGCTCTCCTTTCAGTTAGTCCTGACGAAGGGTCTCGGCCTGAAACGTCGGCTGTACCTCTTCCTATAGATGCGCCTGGCCTGCTGGGTTCACCAGCAACTTCTATGTGTGTTGCTTGAAATTCCAGCATCTGCAGATTTCCTCATGTTTGCATAAAGTTCATCTGCCATTTCTTGGTCCTCCATTACTACCTCACCAGCATCATTTTCCAGTGGCCCAATATCAACTCTCACCTCCCTTTTACTCTTTATATAACTGAAAAAAACCTTTGATAGCCTGCTTTATATTACTGGTTAGCTTGCCCTCATATTTCATCGTTTTCATAGAAACATAGAAACTTCTGAGAGCTTTTTTTACTCGCCTTTTGTTGGAATTTCAGAGCTTCTCAATCACTTTTGTAACTTTATATGCCCTTTCCTTGGCTTTTATGCAGTCCTTAACTTCTCTTGTCTGCCACGGTTACCTACCCCTGCATTTGAGAACAACTTCTTCTGTGGGACGTATCTATCCTGTGCATTGTGAACTATTCCCAGAACTTCAGCCATCTCTGCTCTGCCGATGTCCCCACCAGTCTCCTCCTCCAATCCACCTGGACAAGCTCCTGTCTCATGCCTCAGTAATTCCCTTTATTCCATTGGAATACTGATACATGTGACTTATGCTTTTCCCTTTGCAGATTCAACTCAATCATATTATGATCACCGCTTCCTAAGGGTTCCTTCACATAGTCATACTTTATTGATCCTGGAGGGAATTGGTTTTCATTACAGTTGCACCATAAATAATTAAATAGTAATAAAACCATAAATAGTTAAATAGTAATATGTAAATTATACCAGGAAATAAGTCCAGGACCAGCCTATTGGCTCAGGGTGTCTGACCCTCCAAGGGAGGAGTTGTAAAGTTTGATGGCCACAGGCAGGAATGACTTCCTATGACGCTCTGTGTTGCATCTCTTGTGTTACATTAAGCTCCCTTATAAGATCTGGGTTATTGAAATCTAAGCTAACCTTTCCCTGAGAAGGCTCAAGCACAAGCTGCTCTAAAAAGCCATCTCATAGGCAATCAACAAATTTTCTCTGTTGCGACAGCAAACTGATTTTCCCAATCATATTGGAGTCTCCCATTACAACTGTGACATTACCCTTGTACGTGCCTTTTCCAGCTCCCTTTGCAATCTCAACCCCACATCCTGTCTACTATTTTTCCTGTCTACTATTTATACCCTTAGGAGGCGGTGATCATAATATGATTGAGTTGAATCTGCAAAGGGAAAAGCATAAGTCACATGTATCAGATCAAATACCTTTGCATTTTAACCCCAGTCACAAAGATTTAACATTCTCTGACCCTCTTTCTGAAGATGTAATGCCATCAGAGCCACACCACCACCTATGCCTTTTTGCCTGTCCTTTCGATACAAAGTAATGGCCTATTTTCTGCCACAACTCAGTGATGCCCACATCATATCGACCAATCTCTAATTGCGTCATGAGTTTGTCCACCTTATTCCGAATGCTACATACATTTAAATACACCTTTAGTGCATATGGACTTCAGGAGAAATTGCCTCCTTTCCACTCTTCACCAACAACTCTACAGTTAGCTACGTTCAGACTCCTGGGTGTCATGATTTTGCAGGAGCTTATGTGGGAGAACCACATTTCCTTCATTAACAGGAAGGTCCAGCAGAAGATGTACCTCTTGCGACTGGTTTGGTGCAGCATCCTCTCAGAATATATGAAAACTACAGTGAACTTTTAGGTCAGCAGAAAAGGCCATTGGCTGCAGTACTGCAGTACTGGTGTGTGTTCATGATGAAGAAGCAGGCAGCAAAAATCACTGTGGACACTACCCACTCAGCAACCTGGTTTTTCCAAAAGCTCCCTTAAAACAAATTTCACACCTGAAAAATTTCTTCCCTCAGGCAATTAATCCCCACCTACTGCCATCCATTACCCGTCCCTACACTGCACTGTGGACACTATTAACCATTTTAATAATGTTATATAATTCTTATTCACGTAAATGTATATGGTGAATAAAGTTGATCCCTGATCCTGAGCCTTACCGCTTAGGGCGAAAACTTTCATGTTTCTTCTGAAACGTGGACATTGGGGTCACTGCCTGCACGGCTGTTTGGTTCAGCCTGATTGCAGTTGCCTAGAACGCAAAGGGATTTGTTAATCCACTAACCGTGAACCTTTTACAAAATACAGGGAACATTAATGTAACAAAGCAGGTTACCTCTGGGTTGTCAGTGAGGTAGATCTGTCTGGATATATTATTGATTGTGCAAATCCACTGTAAATAAAAAAACAAAACTGTTATGTCAATCTTTAAGGAAATCAGCTGAAAGAAAAATCTGAGAATATGATTTAATTTGATACCTCTTCATATTCCAGCTTGCCTTCTGCTTGCAGAATAATGTTCCTACAATGCAACCATTCACATGTAACCAGCTGTACAGTAGCTTTGATACGGAACAGTTCAATTTTAAACATGTTGATTTCATTTGAACCTATTCTCCTGTTTTCCTTTGGTTATAAACTGCAGCTCTCCTGGCCCAGAGACAAATGGGTCTGTGCTTTTGCCCTGTTGGAAGATGCTAAACTGGAAAGCAAGTCTAGACCTTGGCCAAAGCTTAGTAATATACGTGGAACGGGTTGGGTGTCTGAGGAGTACAAGGACAAAGACTTTCTGAGGAGCATGCAGACTGCCTATCAGTCTGGTAAATGTAAAGTCTGAATTGGCTAGCCTCACCAAAGCAAGATACATCCCATCCAGAACTCACTACCCTTCTCCAGTCTCTTTCAGTTTCCACCCTGCTTTACACTCCATCCTGCTCTTTTCTTTACCTCTTTTCTCTGCAACTTCCAACTTCTCGTCGTTCTGCTGAAACAGCATTAACACGGTTTCTCTCTGCGTGTTCTGCTGAGAATCTTAGCACTTTTATTTCAGATGTCAACAAGAATGAGAACTAGGGGTCAGAGGTTAAGGGTGAAAGGTGAAATGTTTAAGAGGAACCAGAGAGGAAATTTCTTCATTTGGGGGGTGGTGAGTGTGGACAAACTGCCAGTGGAAGTGATGGGTTTGATTACAACATTTGGATAAATACATTGATGGGAGGGGTTTGGAGGGTATGGAGGGTCCAGGTACAGGTCGATAAGATTCGGCAGAATAACAGTTCAGCACAGACTAGATGGCCCAAAGGCACTGTTTCCGTGCTGTGCTGCTTTATGACTCGATAACTCTATCTGCAGTTATTTTTTTGCTTTGAAATACATTCAAATTGTTTTGTGTGTAAAAAAAAAACTGGATGAGCAAACTACCGGATAAAACCAGTATTAAAAGCTCTGAAAAGATTAATGAAATCAAAAAGCACAGCAAATCCCACTTCGCCAAAGCAAAATACTCAATGACTTCACTTGTGTTTGCTCCAAACCTTGACACTCCACTACAGTAGTGAGAGATCCCAAGTCAGAGATGATGACTTTAGGATGTTTACTGATTCCTGTTAATACAAACAGCTCCCAGCCGCCACACAGTCTCACAATAATTGTTCACTAACGTTCACTGATTCCTGTTTGAAATAAGCAGCTCCCAGCTGCCACACAGTTGCACATGGACATTAACCCATACTTGATCAAAATCCACGAACCACCCTGAGAGTACCCTCACTGCAAGGACTACAGTGGTCCACAAAGGTGGTGAAATATCTCTTTCTCAAGGCAAAGTAAGTGGGAAAAATGCTGACTATACCCACGAGCGAACAAAACCTCTCCAATCCCAGTTAGGAATGTCAGGTATCTGATCCTGCTACATCCAGGGAGTATTGAGCCAATATTTATTCCTTATTCTCCTGGCTTAGGCTATCAGCGTCACAGTGTTGGTAAGAATGTGAACACAATTGAAGAAAGAGTATTAAAATCCTCTGTTTAAACTGGAAACCCAACCTAATAGGGTAAAGGTGACACAGGAAATGCAACCTGTACCATTGGGACTATTTATGTCGTAGTAACACGTTATTGAGCATGCACTATTAGGCGCGTATTGATCTGTATACATGTGTTCAGTTTGGGTTCCATAAGTAAAAGCCCCAGTTAACTTAGCTCCGGTCTCTAGCGTTTTTAATAATGATACTGTTGTGTAAACGGCCACATACACAACAAATTGGCAACGAGGTTAATGAACCTGCATCGTAACGGAACGCCGTGTTTTAATTGATAACGCCACTTAGAAGAGGTCGAGTGAGGCCGCGAATCTGAAAAGAAGTGGGAGTTCAGCCGGAGTCGGGAACGTCGGGAGACCGAAAGACACAGTTGGAGCCGCAGCGCGTCCAGGCGAGACCACAGCCGGCGCTGCACCCCAAGGCTGCCTCAGAAGGGAGATAAAAAAAAAGGAGCTACACTCGCATCTAACCAGAGTACACTTGCGATGCTAGCAAAAAAAAGGCCACGTGAGTCAAAAAGAAACCAGGGACCGGGGTTAAATTAACAAGGGACTTGGGCTAAGTTAATATAACAAGTAAAATTAACACAAGGATGGCATTAATTGGAACCATTACAGCATTTGATAGTGGCATTGAAGACTGGGCAACTTATAACCATATAACAATTACAGCACAGAAACAGGCCATCTCGGCCCTTCTAGTCTGTGCCGAACTCTTACTCTCACCTAGTCCCACTGACCTGCACTCAGCCCATAACCCTCGATTCCTTTCCTGTCCATATAGTTATACAATTTAACTTTAAACGACAACATCGAACCTGCCTCAACCACTTCTGCTGGAAGCTTGTTCCACACAGCTACCACTCTCTGAGTAAAGAAGTTCCCCCTCATGTTACCTCTAAACTTTTGCCCTTTAACTCTCAACTCATGTCCTTGTTTGAATCTCCTCCATTCTCAATGGAAAAAGCCTATCCACGTCAACTCTATCTATCCCCCTCATAATTTTAAACATCTCTATCAAGTCTCCCCTCAACCTTCTACGCTCCAAAGAATAAAGACCTAACTTGTTCAACCTTTCTCTGTAACTTAGGAGATGAAACCCAGGCAACATTTTAGTAAACCTCCTCTGTACTCTCTCAATTTTATTCACATCTTTCCTATAATTCGGTGACCAGAACTGTACATAATACTCCAAATTTGGCCTTACCAATGCCTTATTCAATTTCAACACTACATCCCAATTCCTATACTCAATGCTCTGATTAATAAAGGCCAACATACTTCACCAGCTTTCTTCACCACCCTACCCACGTGAAATTCCACCTTCAGGGAAATATGCACCATTATTCCTAGATCCCTCTGTTCTAATGCATTCTTCAATGCCCTACCATTTACCATGTATGTCCTATTTTGATTAGTCCTACCAAAATGTAGCACCTCACATTCTTCAGCATTAAACTCCATCTGCCATCTTTCAGCCCACTCTTCTAACTGGCCTAAATCTCTCTGCAAGCTTTGAAGACCTACTTCATTATCCACAACGCCACCTATCTTAGTATCACCTGCATACTTACTAATCCAATTTACCACCCCATCATCCAGATCATTAATATATATGGCAAACAACATTGGACTCAGTACAGATCCCTGAGGCACGCCACTAGACACTGTCCTCCAATCTGACACACAGTTATCCACCACTACTCTCTGGCGTCTCCCATCCAGCCACTGCTGAATCCATTTTACTTCTTCCATATTAATGCCTAACGATTGAACCTTCCTAACTAACCTTCTGTGTGGAACCTTGTCAAAGGCCTTACTGAAGTCCATATAGACAACATCCACTGCTTTACCCTCATCAACTTTCTTAGTAACCTCATCAAAAAATTCAATAAGATTTGTCAAACATGACCTTCCACGCACAAATCCATGTTGACTGTTCCTAATCAGACCCTGTCTATCCAGATAATTATATATACCATCTCTAAGAATACTTTCCATCAATTTACCCACCACTGACGTCAAACCCACAGGCCGATAATTGCCAGGTTTACTTCCCATCTTAAGTGGGAAGCTAAATCATTAAAATATTTAGGAATAACCCTGCCGAAGGATCTTTCAACACTGTCACAGGCAAATTATGGGCCATTAATCTCAGAGATAAAAGCAGATATGCATAGATGGAATCTTACCCCCTTTTTAAGTTTAAATTCAAGAATAAATACTATAAAAATGAATATTCTTCCTCGGTTATTATATCTTTTCCGTACTTTACCAGTGGAGGTGGATGATAATCAATTCAGGGAATGGGACAAATGGATTTCCCGCTTCATTTGGCAAGGAAGGAAACCTAGAATTCCATATAACACCTTACAGTTAGGGAAGGAAAGAGGAGGTATGGTTCTTCCTTGCCTGAGAAATTATTTTTATGCCTCACAGATAACCCCTCTGTTATATTGGTGTAATAGGGAATATAAGGCTAGATGGAAGGAAATAGAATTTGGATTAGTTGACAGTTTTCCTCTTCAGGCCTCAATAGCTGACAAAGGATTGATGGCCCAGTTGGAAAAATTTAATAATGCTTGGATAAATCTTACATTAAAAGTATGGCAGAAGGTGGTTAATTCATGTGGAATTAATAACATGCTAAAACTCTTTAGATGGTGTGCATATGATACCGAATTCCTTCCCAACAGAGGAGATAAAAGATTTGAGCTATGGATAAAGAAAGGTCTTACAACCTACCTCTCATTTATAGATAAAAGAGTATTACAAAGTTTCCAAATCCTGCAGGACAAACATGGCCTAGAACATAATGACTTTTTTAGGTATCTTCAAATACGAAACTATGTTAACCAGAGTTGTAGATATACAGACCTATCAACAGTAGAATTAGAATTTTTCAAGATTCTGAATTCGGCTTGCAGTTCAATACCTAGTAAATCAGTTTCTCGCCTATATAATGCACTCTCCCATGCTAAAAATGTAAATACACTGTATATTAAAGAGAAGTGGGAGAAAGAAGCGGGGTTGGTACTTTCAGAGGGGGCTTGGGGGAAAATCTGCAACTTTCAATGGTCCTCGACTAATTCTTTGACTTGGAGAGAACATTGTTGGAAAAACATTATAAGATACTTCAAGACCCCATATCAGGAAAAATATAAAGATACAAATGTGATGTGTTGGAGAAGGTGCGGCTCCAAGGAGGCAAATTATTTTCATATTTTCTGGGATTGCCCTAAATTAAGTCTATTTTGGGAAGGTATTCATAGAACATTAGTTAAGGTACTTAGGTCCCAGATACCTCTGAACTTTGAGACGCTCTATTTGGGGCATGTATTGTTCCTTGAACAGAAGGAAGATATAAAGTTGCTGCAGGCCCTCTCAGCGGCAAGTAAGAAATCAATCACTAGAAAATGGCTAAATCCAATACCACCTACATTAGAAGATTGGTACGAAATTATCTTGGAAATATTTAAAATGGAAAAGTTGACCTACTCCCTGAGAACTCAAAAAGAAACATTTTATCAAATTTGGAATAAATGGATTGAATATATAACCCCAATATGAGCAGACTTTAGATGACTCTCCTAATAATTTATATTGCTCTTCTCATCAACACAGTAATATTGCTAACGTAAGCACCCCTAGTCTAAATGTTTGTTGTTTTTTTTTGGAAAATAGAGAATTAACACAAGTAAAGGGAAAGATTTGGGAAAGGGATTAAAAAAAAATGAAAAAAATTAAGTAAATAAGTACATAGGGATTGGATAATTTTGTCTGCTGGCAGGAACAAGCATGAACAAATTGGGATATAAACACCTACAATGGTTGGTATATAGGCTTGTATGCAACATTTTGGACCAGTGGAAATGGTCCAGAAGGGTTGTATGGAAACTATTATTACCATTTTTCTTAACAACTAATTTCATTACTTAGCCTAATAGGTTAGATTTACCGCAGTACATAATTATCTATTTAAATGTTTATTTTGCTTTTATATCATCTCAATGTGTACTTAAGAATGTATAAATAATTGTAGTTTTATACATATAAAAAAATGGAAAAGGTTATATGTGTGAAAAAAGTACATGATAATTGTGAACTCCTTATCCAAATAAAAATAAAATAAAAAAAAATTTTAAAAAAAAGAACCCTTTTTAAACAATGAACAACATGAGCAATACGCCGATCCTCCGGCACCTTTCCTGTTTCTAATGACATTTGAAATATTTCCATCAGAGCCCCTGCTATTTCCACACTAACTTCCTTCAAGGTCCTAGGGAATATCTTGTCCGGACCCGGAGACTTATCCACTTTTATATTCCTTAAAAGCGACAGTACTTCCTCTTCTTTAATTGTCATACTTTCCATAACTATATTGAAAGAAGAGTTATATTGTGATGCTAACGATGTTAATGCAGAAAAGAAAGTCAGCGTCTTACTTAGTGCAACACACATCAAAGTTGCTGGTGAACGCAGCAGGCCAGGCAGCATCTATAGGAAGAGGCGCAGTCGACGTTTCAGGCCGAGACCCTTCGTCAGGACTAACTGAAGGAAGAGTGAGTAAGGGATTTGAAAGCTGGAGGGGGAGGGGGAGATGCAAAATGATAGGAGAAGACAGGAGGGGGAGGGATAGAGCCGAGAGCTGGACAGGTGATAGGCAAAAGGGGATACGAGAGGATCATGGGACAGGAGGTCCGGGAAGAAAGACGGGGGGGGGGGGTGACCCAGAGGATGGGCAAGAGGTATATTCAGAGGGACAGAGGGAGAAAAAAAGGAGAGTGAGAGAAAGAATGTGTGCATAAAAATGAGTAACAGATGGGGTACGAGGGGGAGGTGGGGCCTAGCGGAAGTTAGAGAAGTCAATGTTCATGCCATCAGGTTGGAGGCTACCCAGACGGAATATAAGGTGTTGTTCCTCCAACCTGAGTGTGGCTTCATCTTTACAGTAGAGGAGGCCGTGGATAGACATGTCAGAATGGGAATGGGATGTGGAATTAAAATGTGTGGCCACTGGGAGATCCTGCTTTCTCTGGCGGACAGAGCGTAGATGTTCAGCAAAGCGGTCTCCCAGTCTGCGTCAGGTCTCACCAATATATAAAAGGCCACATCGGGAGCACCGGACGCAGTATATCACCCCAGTCGACTCACAGGTGAAGTGATGCCTCACCTGGAAGGACTGTTTGGGGCCCTGAATGGTGGTAAGGGAGGAAGTGTAAGGGCATGTGTAGCACTTGTTCCGCTTACACGGATAAGTGCCAGGAGGGAGATCAGTGGGGAGGGATGGGGGGGACGAATGGACAAGGGAGTTGTGTAGGGAGCGATCCCTGCGGAATGCAGAGGGGGAGGAGGGAAAGATGTGCTTAGTGGTGGGATCCCGTTGGAGGTGGCGGAAGTTACGGAGAATAATATGTTGGACCCGGAGGCTGGTGGGGTGGTAGGTGAGGACCAGGGGAACCCTATTCCTAGTGGGGTGGTGGGAGGATGGAGTGAGAGCAGATGTACGTGAAATGGGGGAGATGCGTTTAAGAGCAGAGTTGATAGTGGAGGAAGGGAAGCCCCTTTCTTTAAAAAATGAAGACATCTCCCTCGTCCTAGAATGAAAAGCCTCATCCTGAGAGCAGATGCGGCGGAGACGGAGGAATTGCGAGAAGGGGATGGCGTTTTTGCAAGAGACAGGGTGAGAAGAGGAATAGTCCAGATAGCTGTGAGAGTCAGTAGGCTTATAGTAGACATCAGTGGATAAGCTGTCTCCAGAGACAGAGACAGAAAGATCTAGAAAGGGGAGGGAGGTGTTGGAAATGGACCAGGTAAACTTGAGGGCAGGGTGAAAGTTGGAGGCAAAGTTAATAAAGTCAACGAGTTCTGCATGTGTGCAGGAAGCAGCGCCAATGCAGTCGTCGATGTAGCGAAGGAAAAGTGGGGGACAGATACCAGAATAGGCACGGAACATAAATTGTTCCACAAACCCAACAAAAAGGCAGGCATAGCTAGGACCCATACGGGTGCCCATAGCTACACCTTTAGTTTGGAGGAAATGGGAGGAGATCGCTCCCTACACAACTCCCTTGTCCATTCGTCCCCCCCATCCCTCCCCACTGATCTCCCTCCTGGCACTTATCCGTGTAAGCGGAACAAGTGCTACACATGCCCTTACACTTCCTCCCTTACCACCATTCAGGGCCCCAAACAGTCCTTCCAGGTGAGGCATCACTTCACCTGTGAGTCGACTGGGGTGATATACTGCGTCCGGTGCTCCCGATGTGGCCTTTTATATATTGGTGAGACCCGACGCAGACTGGGAGACCGCTTTGCTGAACATCTACGCTCTGTCCGCCAGAGAAAGCAGGATCTCCCAGTGGCCACACATTTTAATTCCACATCCCATTCCCATTCTGACATGTCTATCCACGGCCTCCTCTACTGTAAAGATGAAGCCACACTCAGGTTGGAGGAACAACACCTTATATTCCGTCTGGGTAGCCTCCAACCTGATGGCATGAACATTGACTTCTCTAACTTCCGCTAGGCCCCACCTCCCCCTCGTACCCCATCTGTTACTCATTTTTATGCACACATTCTTTCTCTCACTCTCCTTTTTCTCCCTCTGTCCCTCTGAATATACCTCTTGCCCATCCTCTGGGTCACCCCCCACCGTCTTTCTTCCCGGACCTCCTGTCCCATGATCCTCTTGTATCCCCTTTTGCCCATCACCTGTCCAGCTCTCGGCTCTATCCCTCCCCCTCCTGTCTTCTCCTATCATTTTGCATCTCCCCCTCCCCCTCCAGCTTTCAAATCCCCTACTCACTCTTCCTTCAGTTAGTCCTGACGAAGGGTCTCGGCCTGAAACGTCGACTGCGCCTCTTCCTATAGATGCTGCCTGGCCTGCTGCGTTCACCAGCAACTTTGATGTGTGTTGCTTGAATTTCCAGCATCTGCAGAATTCCTGTTGTTTGCGTCTTACTTAGTGCAATGGGCACGAAAACATATGGCCCACTACAGAGCTTGATAACCCCCGAAAAGCCAGCTGACAAAACTTTCAAGCAAATAGTAGACACTCTCCCATAGCATCTGAACCCCAAACCACTGGTCATTGCTGAAAGATTTAAATTCCATAAACAGAATAAGAGCAAAAAGGAAAACTTTTCTAAATATTGTACTGAATTGCGCAAATTATCAGAACACTGTCAATTTGGAGCTGGTCTATCAGATGCATTGAGGGATAAGTTAGTGTGTAGCATGCACTGGGAAACCACACAGAAGAAGATCCTGTGTGAAAAAGACTTTACATTTGAGAAAGCGCTGAACATCTCAATATCATTAGAAACAGCCGCACGAGGTGCTTCAGAGATACAACAAAAATCTCTCGAATATGCTACAAATAAAATGTCACTGCGCAGAAATGAAGGAAAGAAATGTTACCATTGTGGGAACAGGTCACATGACCCAGATGGTTGTTGGTTTAAAGAAAAAGAATGCCAAAACTGTGGCAAACAGGGCCACACTGGCATGGCAGAGTATGCAAAGCTAGTAAATAGCAGGAAAAGGGCAAAATACAGAGAAACAAGAAACCCCAGAAAGGAAAATACAACAATGTGCACAAAATGAAAGAAAGCAATTCTGATGAAAATGACTCAGACAAAAGTGAATTGTCTTGGTTGCCACTTCACAGCATGGAAGAGACAGATGATCGAAGAGTAATATGGATCACTCCAAAAGTGGCCGGAGTGAGACTGAAAATGGAGTTGGACACAGGCTCAGCCTTAACAGTGATCTTTGTACGCGACTACAAACGACTGTTTTCACACATACCTCTGAAACAAACTAAACTACTGCTAGAGACTTACACAGGACAGAAAGTGCGTCCGGAAGGCAAAATTAAAGTGACAGTGACCCACGGAGGTAAAACACAGCGACCGTATGCATAACTCTATGTACTGAAAATTGGAGGACCACCGTTGCTGGGACCTGAACGACTCAGGAAAATTCAGTTGGATTGGCACACCCTCAGGGCACTAAATGTTTCAGCAAAGGAGGGCAGCAAGGCTACATCTAAGAGACCGTCGCAAATACTTGCTGACTCTGAGGAAGTGTTCATGAAAGGAATAGGAACACTTCGGGGCATGAAAGCAAAGATTGAGATTGAGGAAAATGCACGTCCAAAATTTCACAAAGCCAGGCCAGTCCATATGTAATCTGTCCTACAGTAGAGGCAGAGCTGAAAAATCTGGAGCAGACTGGGGTCCTGTCAAAGGTGGATTGGAGTTAATGGGCCACGCCGATTGTTCCAGTGATGAAGAAAACCTCCAGCACAAAACCAGGAAAACCAAGCAAGGTGCACATATGTGGAGACTTTAAAGTGACTGTTAACCCAGTTCTCTGCACAGTACAGTATCCTCTACCTCGTATTGAGGACATGTTTGCTTCCCTGTCAGGAGGGGAACATTTCACAAAAATTGATTTGACCCAGGCTTACCTTCAAATGGAAATGGAGGAAGCATCCAAGAAATACCTGACAATAAATACACACGAAGGACTTTTATCAGTACAACAGGTTGGTGTTTGGGATAGCATCAGCTCCTGCAATCTGCAAAGGGCAATGGACCAGGTCCTACAGGGGATTCCAGAGACTCAGTGTTAACCTGGATGATATCATTGTCACCGGCAAAGATGACGACGTACATCTTTCTAACTTAAAACAAGTGTTCACCAGGTTACAAGAATATGGGCTCAGAGCTAATCGACAGAAATCTGAGTTTTTCAAAAAGGAAATTTCATACTATGGGCATGTGATCAACAAGGATGGCTTACACATGTCTCAAGACAAGATAGAAGCAGTGTTTAAGGCACCACCACCTGAAAATGTGTCTCAGCTGAGAGCATATCTTGGTCTAGTGAACTACTACCACAAGTTCTTGCCTAACCTATCCACAGTCCTACACCCACTAAATGCATTATTACAGACAGGGACTCAATGGAAGTGGACTGAGAGCTGTGAGAAAGCGTTTCAAGAAACTAAAAGACTCATATCTTCAGACGGGGTGCTTGTGCACTTTGACCCCTCCTTACCAATCTGACTAGCTTGTGATGCATGGGATAGGAGCTGTGTTATCGCACAAGTTTCCTGATGGCTCCGAAAGACCAATAGCCTTTGCCTCAAGAACGCTAACTTCAGCTGAACGCAACTACGCACAGATTGACAGAGAGGCCCTAAGCCTCGTGTAGGGACTTAAGAAATTTAGTCAATATCTGTATGGCCAAAAGTTTACTCTGTTGACTGACCATCAGCCTCTCGTGTCAAACTTCAATCCAAGAAAAGGCGTTCCAGTGATGACAGCACAAAGGCTGCAGCGATGGTCCCTTTTCTTCAGAGGTCACAGGTACGACATCGAACACAAGGGGACCAAGCAACATGGCAACACAGATGGTTTGTCACGTTTACCACTGCCCACTTCCAAGGTAACTCCGCAAATGGATTCAGCAGAGATCTTTCACACAATAGTTGAGCAATTACCAGTAACAAGCAGCCTCACTGAAAGGGAAACCCAACATTGTCAAAAGTTTATGACATCACGGTAAAGGGATGGCCAGCGCAGGGTAATACACTGTTTCCAGCCTTCTCAGCGAGGAAGGAGCAGTTGTCAGCGTGTTGGGGAGATAAGTGGCTCCCGAGTTGTGATTCCTCCCAAGCCACGCACCAGAATGCTGGAGGAACTGCACAAGGGGCACCTGGGCACCGTGAAGATGAAAGGTCTTGCCTGTGCCTATATGTGGCGGCCAGGAATCGATAAACAGATTGAGGATGTGACCAAGAACTGTTCTGGATGTCAAAAGATCCAGCTCACACCACCATAAGCCCCGCTCCATCCGTGGGAGTGGCAGCAAGTGTACATCAACTTTGCTGGACCATTCCCGGACTCTAGCTTTTTAATCACCGTTGATGCACATTCCAAATGGCCAAAGGTCATCAAAATTAAGACAACCACATCGGAAAAGACCATTACAGTGCTGAGGACCATGTTCGCCAGGAATGGCATACCAGAACAAATCTGCATAAACAATGAACGACAATTTGTCTCTGAAGAATTCCAAAGTTTTGTGAAGAACAATGGAATCGAGCACTTTACATTGGCTCCTTACCATCCATCCACAAATGGCTTGGCAGAAAGATTTGTACAGACATTCAAGAAAGCCCTCAAGGCAAGGGACAGCGAAAATCGACCACAACACAAGATAGACAGCTTCCTCCTTGCCTATTGTAATGCAGTACATGCAACCACTAACCAGACTCCAGTGATGATGTTTCTGAATAGGAACCTGAGGCCCTGCATGGATCTTCTCAAATCAAATGCGTGATGTAGAGAACAGACAGTTCAAACACTTGAATGCTAAGTCAGCACGGAGCTTCGATGTTGGACAGTCAGTTCTTGCACGGGATTACCTGACTGAAAAGTGGCAGCCGGGTATAATTTCAGCCACAGATGGGCCACTGATGTATAGCATACAGGTGGGAGAGAATGTATGGAGACGTTATGTGGATCAAATCCTGAATGCTCAGGTGGGAAACACAACAACATCTTGCCCTGACTCCCCGGACATAGAAGCAAACACTCCTGATGTGACCACATCAGCCTCGTCCACAGATAAGCCTGTCATCAGTGCTGAGGACCCACCTGATGTACCTGTGGAGACTCATTCCCCAAATCAAACATTGCAGGGCGGACGTTACCCGGAGAGGCAGAGAAGCCCCCCCCCAGAGACTTCAGTTATAGTTATTATTATGTTACTTTGTTATAATTTCATATTATTAAGTTACTAATTAAACAGCTGGTGGGCGTTTGTATATTAAGGGTACACATACAGTATTTGTTTAGCATAGTGCCCCTAAAAAAAAAGTTGATACACTTTTAAAATAAAAGGGGAGGAGTGTACTATATAGCCTACTGTATAATATGGGACTATTTTATGTCGTAGTAACACATTATTGAGTATGCGCTATTAGGTGCGTATTGATCTGTATATATGTGTTCAGTTCGGGTTCTGTAAGTAAAAGCCCCAGTTAACTTAACTCCAGTCTCTAGCATTTTTATTAATGATATTGTTGTGTAAACGGCCACATACACAACACAATCAAACAAGGTGATGGCGACACAGGAAATGCAATCAAACAATGAGACGCCTACACAGGAAATGCAACCAAATGACGAGACGGCTACACAGGAAATACAACCAAACAAGGTGATGACGACACAGGAAATACAACCAAGCAGGGTAATGACTACATTACAGAACAAGAAACTGTTATGGTCCCTATTGTCTGAATGGTGACAGCTCTCTGCGAAATTCTGTGCATGCCGTTGTTTAAGTTTTGAAATGAAACTTAATCAACTTCTGCACTTTTTAATTAGAAACCTAGGTGCAAAAGCAAGTCAAGAATTCAGATTTGTAACCACAGTAGCATTTACTGAACTTGATCACCAATGGAGAAAAAAAAATATGACTGTCAATTTAAAATTCCCAAATTTGCAAACAGTTTCAACTGCATTGGAATTGTCCACAATTCAGCATTAAAATTCCCTGGATTTTCCCATCTAAAACTACGGTGACTATTTAATCAATAGCTAACCACCACACTCACTTCCTGCCATGAGATGGCAAGGTTTGAACCCAGTGATATGAATGAAGAGCTGCAATTTATATCAAAGTATAAACATTCAGAGATCAGAACAGATGGATACACAATCAAACAGTAGTAAGGTGCCGAATTGATAGATTGTGGAGGGACATACATTTTTCCTGAAGGTGATACGATCTGAAAACAGTATCTTCTGTCTTCACAGTCCACTGCCATGACTGAGCAGTTATCCAGATCCATGATGAGGCCACCAGCCACTGCTCCTCGCGGCTGACACATCAGGTTACCTCCTTGGGTAAAAAAGTACAGCCTTTCCCAGGATGTAGACACAAGACCAGTTTTACTAGCAAAAAAAAAGTGACAAGGAGATGAGATAAGTCTTAAGTTATCATAACCAATTAATGTTCCACATAAAGAAAACAGAAAGAACACAGCAACACACATAAAAGTTGCTGGTGAACACAGCAGGTCAGGCAGCATCTATAGGAAGAGGTACAGTTGACATTTCGGGCCAAGACCCTTCGTCAGGAAAGAACACAGGGAACATTGACATTTCAAGTCAATGTCCTCCATCAGAACAGGAAGGTGTTTCTAATACAACAATTTTTCAGCAAACACAGACAGGGAGAGCTGAAGGTGGATTCTGAGCTGAGAGTCAAAGAGACTCTGTGCTGACCATCAATATCCTACCCATTTACACTAATCCTATTCCATTCTCCCCATATTCCCATCAATTCTCCACAGATTTTACCACTCACCTACAAACGGGGACAACTTTACTGGCCAATTAACCCATCAACCTGCATGTCTTGGGATGAGGGAGGGAGGATACCAGAGTACCCAAAGGAAACTCACTTAGTCAAAGAAAGAACCTGCAGCCTCCACACTGGCAGTGGCGAAGGTCAGGACTGAAACCGGGTTTCTGGTGCCATCAGGCGGTAGCACGACCCACTGCTCCATAACTCTAAGGAGAGGAGACTAAGAGGAAAGAGCAGCTGGGTCTGCAAAGAGTGAAACACTAGAGCCAGTATATTGGAAAATTATAAGAAAATTATGGATAATTAAATTAGCCATAAGGATGCATGGATTTGAAGATAATAGCATGGATAGAAGACTGGTTAACCAATGGAAAGCAGAGAGCTGGGATAAATGGGTGTGAGCAGAATGTCACAGGAATCAGTGTTGGACCCACAACTGTTCACAACATGTTAATGATTTGGAGGAAGCGACCAAGTGTAGCATATCCAAGGTTGCTGATGATACTAAATGGAGTGGAAAAGCAAATTGTGCAGAGTGTCAGAGAGATAGAGATATGGGTAACAGTTTGGCAGATGGAGTACAATGTTGGTAAATGCAAGGTCATCTGCTTTGGAAGGAAAAACAGAAGAGCAGGTTATTATTTAACGGTGAAAGATTGCAGCCTGCTGCTGTGTAGAAGGGCTTGTGCATGAATCACAAACAGGTTATCAAGGCAAATGGAGTGTTGGTCCTCAATGCTAGAGGGATTGAATTGAAAAGCAGGGAGGCTGCACCAGGTTCTGGTCTCCTGACACTGGCCAAGTAGATAGTGCAGCAGAGCTTTCAGCAGGTTAATCCTGTAGTTGAGGGGGATTGGGGTGGGCTCACTCCATGACAACAGACTCAGTTGCCTGGGACGATTTTCACTGGAATTCAGAAGACTAAGAGAGGATCTAATAGAAAAGTGAAAATATGAAAGGGACAGGTAAGATAGAGGCAGGAAAGCTGTTCCCGTTGGTAGGTGGTCTCACCTAGAACCAGGACACAGAGTGGCCTCAAAGTTCAGTGGAGCAGGTGAGGGGGAACTGCTTTTCTCAAAGAGTAGTGAATCTCTGAAATCGCCAACTTGCCCTGCATCCCTCGGGCTGTAACCTTTCAGACCAGCCTTCCACATGAAACATTGTCAAAGGCTACACAGGGAAGTAGAACAGGTTACCTCTTTTTTTTGGCGTGTGCCTGTGTGCGTGCGTACACGTCTGTGTGTATGTGTCTGCGTGTCCGTGATGATGTCTTTTTCATGGCCTTTTACAAGGCTCGCCACTCCTCACACAGACATTTCGCAGTATTTTCCCTTTATTTTACAAGGTCGAGCTGCGATCTCGACATTCAACCCGGCACGGATGGAAAGCGTACTCAGGGGCGGACCTGACTAGTTTCAAACCCGGGAACCTCTGCTCCGGGGTCCGGAGCTGATGTCGTTGCGCCACTAGCCGGCACTCAGGCTACCTCATTAAATATATTTTTAACAGTTAGGTAGATTTTTTGTTATGGGGGGGGGAAGGTGAATAGGTGGAGCAGATTAGCCATGTTGAATGGCACGGCAGACTCGACAGCTGGTGCAAAGCAAAAGGCAGTACACAGACCTCAGTGTAGCCTTTGACAACATCTCACATGAAAGGCTGTTCCGAAAGAGTACAATCCATGGGATGCAGGGGGAAGAGAGGGTGATGGTGGAGGATTGTTATTATGATTGGAAGCCTGTAACCAGCATGTAGCCAATGGAATCAATGCTGGCACCTTTACTGGGCACTAGGAGGTTTGCTGATGACATGAAAATTGATGATAGTGGAGACGGACTACCTTGGGCTACAGCACGAAACTGCTGAATGGACCATTAGCCACAGCAAGGCTCCCCGAAGGTGGTAGCTAGGGGGTGAAGGCAACGTTATGGGTACACAGCTTTTATTTTACAGGAGGTAGAATATAAGAGCAGACAACGCATCTCTGCTGCTGAGTGTTTCCATCATCTTGTTTTTGTTTCTAGTACAGTCACAAAGACAGGTGAGGAAGGAGACGAAAAGAAAACTATTCAACATATTTCACAAGAGGCAGACACAGTCTGGACTGGGGGGTCTCCACAAGAGGCAGACACAGTCTGGACTGGAGGGTCTCCAACCAAGAGGCTGAAACAGTCTGGACTGCAGGGTCCCCACAAGAGGCAGACACAGTCTGGACTGGAGGATCCCCACAAAAGGCAGACACAGTCTAGACTGAAGGATCCCTACAAGAGGCAGACACAGACTGGACTGGGGGGTCTCCACAAGAGGCACGTACAGTCTGGACTGGAGAGTCTCCACAAGAGGCAGACAAAGTCTGGACTGAAGGGTCCCCACAAGAGGCAGACACAGGCTGGACTGGAGGGTCCCCACAAGAGGCTGAAACAGTCTGGACTGGAGGTTCCCCATAAGAGGCAGACAAGAGGCTGAAACAGTCTGGACTGCAGGGTCCCCACAAGAGGCAGACACAGTCTGGACTGGAGGATCCCCACAAGAGGCAGACACAGTCTGGACTGGAGGGTCCCCACAAGAGGCAGACACAGTCTGGACTGGAGGGTCCCCACAAGAGGCAGGCACAGTCTGGACTGGAGGGTCCCCAGAAGAGGCAGACACAGTCTGGACTGGAGGGTCCCCAGAAGAGGCAGACACAGTCTCGACTGGAGTGTCCCCACAAGAGGCAGACACAGTCTGGACTGGAGGGTCCCCACAACAGGCAGGCACAGTCTGGACTGGAGGGTCCCCACTAGAGGCAGACACAGTCTGGACTGGAGGGTCCCCACAACAGGCAGACACAGTCTGGACTGGAGGGTCCCCAGAAGAGGCAAACACAGTCTGGACTGGAGGGTCCCCACAACAGGCAGGCACAGTCTGGACTGGAGTGTCCCCACAAGAGGCAGACACAGTCTGGACTGGAGGGTCCCCACAAGAGGCAGACACAGTCTGGACTGGAGGGTTTCCACAAGAGGCAGACACAGTTTGGACTGGAGGTTTTCCATAAACACCCTCTGATTTGGAAGAAATGAGTGAGCCTTGTGGGGAGTGGTTGTTGTTCAATGTGACATTGTTGAGCCAGCTTAAGTTGGATTTTGATAGAGGAGGCATTGTTGGGGACTCTGTTCGAAGAAGAATTGGACCCTCATGTCACCCGGAGCAACACACACAAAATGATGGAGGAGTCAGGCAGTATCTATGGAGGGGAATGAAGAGTCAACATTTCTGGACAAGTCCTTTCATCACGACATATAAAGGCATATTCTTGTATATTGCAACATTCAGGTCTCACACTTAACACTGCTCCATAAAAATTGGACTTAGAGGAACTCTGACAGAGAAGCTCAACTTGTAGCTGCCATACAGCCCCTCCCTCACTTCTCTCTGTAGTACACTGGCACTGGTTTTTAACATCCCTTTGCACATCCAAACTCACAGATTAGCCTCAGCTCACTGTTCAGCTCTACTTCCAGCTGTCTAACATGGCACCAGTGTACCCAGTAACCATAGCAACAAGAAGAAACGCCTGTCATTCAGAGACAAGATCGATCAGGTTGTCTTCAGCTCCCATGGAATGGTTTGTTTATTGTTAGCGAGAATGGATCAGTTCCGGGATAGTTCCACCCATCTCTCCCTGCTTTTCAGTATCTCAGACTTCCTCCTCCTAAAGGAAAATCATAAACCATCAGGCAGCTGAGCTGACCACAGAGACAAACACAATCATCTGAGCAAATCAATCAATTTTGCACAATAAAAATGCGATGGCTGTACTTTCGGATATTCAGATATCCAGCCTTTTGAAGAAGATTCCTGTTGGCTTTATTGGATGTAGTGGTGTTGTCAGGCATGTAGGTGTTCTCACTAGCCAGCAGCAGTTCCTGCTGGGTCAATCGCATAGCTTCAGCCTCCGTGTCCAGTTGCCCTTGGATACTGTGATGGGAACGGAAAACATGCCATTTAGTAAAACACCCCTTGAAGTATCTGACTGTGACGATTGATTTCATATCAGTAAATGAACTATCGTTCTCTCATATTGAACAGATTCACAGCATAACTAACATTCTCCCTACCTGACATTTTTCTCGTCCCCAAAGCAGAAGACAGAAAAGCACATACCACCTAGCTCAAGGACAGCTTCTATCCTATTCCCGAGGGTGTTGGACACTTGGCCTCACCACCAGCACTGTTACTGTTACACTTCATTCTGTATTTGTTTTACCTTGCTCTACTTCAATGCACTGCTGAAATGAAATGATCTGTATGAATGGTATGATTTTCACTGTACCTTGGTAAACTGTATGTGACAAGGACACAGCCTCAGAATAGAAGGCTGTCCTTTTAGAACAGAAATGGGAGGAATCTCTTTAGCCAGAGAGTGGTGAATCTGTGGATTCATTGCCAAAAGCAGCTGTGGAAGCCAAATCTTTATGTGTATTTATGGCAGAGGTTGATAAATTGGTTAGGGCATGAAGGGATACAGGGAGAAAACAGGACTGGGGCTGAGAGGGAAAATGAATCAGCCACAATGAAATGGTGGAGCAGACTCAATGAGCCAAATGGCCTAATTCTGCTCCTATATCTTATGGATTGTGATAAACTCGCCTATCAATTAACCACTGGCTTGTCCCAGTTAGAACAGTACATGATACTTAAGAAGAGTATCAGGTTATGGAAAGAGTGCAGAGGTCTGTGAAAATAGTATCAGGGCAGAAAACAAAGTGCTGTGCGCTACAAGGAGATGCTGGACAAGCCGGGGCAGGTTTCCCTAGAGTGGCAGAGGTTGAGAGAAGATTTACAGGGCAGAGAATGGTGGCTGGTTGGAATTTTATTTTTATTTTTATCTGGGGATAAGCCTCTCCAGCCCAGCAACCTGGTGATTTAACCCTAGCCTAATCACAGGACAATTTACAATGACCATTTATCCAGTAGGTCTTTTGGAATGTGGGAGGAAACCAGAACACTCAGAGGAAATACACACTCACAGGAAGGATGTACAAACTTCTTCCAGACGGTTTTGGAATTGAACTCCAAACTTTGACGCTTTGAGCAGTAACAGTTTCACACTAACTGCAACGTTACCGTGGCACCCCCCCCCACCCCGCCCATGTGGTGGAATGTGTTGCTAGGGATGACGTGGAGGCAGATAGCAGAGCAGCATTTAAGAGACTCTTAGTACATGAATGTGCAGAGATAGAGGGATACGATCAATGCACGAGGAAGAGGATTAGACGAATTAGGGGTGTCATTGTTTCAATACAATTGAAAGGCCTGAAGGTCCTACATTCCGATATGGGTGATGTTATCTGAAGAAACAGAGATCAGGTTACAGAGAAATTCTCAAAATGCAATTTGACATGTATTTGAAGAGACTAACTTGTAGAATAACAAACTCCCACCACAAATGCTGCTCCGAAACAACAAATTTCATGACATATGTCAGTGATAAAACCTGGCTCTGAGGAAGAAAGAGGAAATTGTGGGGTGAGGGACAGAACGAAGGGAATAGTACAGGCCTCCTTCTAAGATTCTATTTGCTGAGTATCTCTGCCTTCAAAACTGTAAAACCACTACAAACAAATAAAACACAGAGACATGGAGTGTAAAATCAATTAAACACACAGACTAGAAAAAAATGTTAACCTTTGAACCATGTTTGCAACCGAAGACAAAAATTCATCCAACTTCTTCGAAAACATCTCCACTCCCATCTTGAAAAAGTTGATCTGAAAAACACAGAAGACTGAAATGAATTTTCACACACTTGATTTGTGTGAAGAGTCAGAGCTGACACTGTTCACTGCCCCCAGACCTCCACAACTAAGAATGGACTTGTCAAATTCTGTCATTGTTCTTATTTGAAAATCAGAGTGCAGCAGAGAGCTGCAGAGAGCTGCAGAGGGCGGGGGGGGGGTGGTGGGTGCTGACACCCTTCATCGGAATTTTGGCGTGAAATGTCGATTGTTTATTCCCCTCCGCTGATGCTGAATAACCTGCTGAGTTCCTCCAGCATTTTGTGCACGTTGCTCCAGATTTCTAATACCTGCAGAATCTCTTGCATCTAATATTTGAAAAACGATTTCACATTAAATTCAGAAGACTTAATCAGAATCTGGTAGGAATATGTACTGTGATCTGCCGAGACCACAATATAGGAAAGCAGCTGGCTCACCTGACTCTGAGTGAAGCCCAGTAATGGATCCAGCATGGCCACGCGTTTCCTGTGTTGCAGTGCGTTTAAGGCACAGTAATACTGCAGGGAATAATGGTGCTGTTTTCGCCTTGCCGCAACTACTTCAGTTACCACCTCCGCCTTCAACTGAAGAACAGCCGGAGCAGGAGTTACATCCTCTGCAACTAGACACAGGTAAAACACGGCACAACAACTGCAAGGCTAACCTACAGAGTACATATGGATGCTTCCTGTGTGTGAGAAGGGTATGACTGCCCCCTTGTGCCCTTCCTGTACTGCAGAAATTGCCTTTTAAACTTAAAACAACATAAAGTTGCAAGAAAATATGAGAAGATACGTCATTTAAACCAACTAACAATATTTATAGACACTTTTTTAAAATTTGACATACACATACTTAAGAGACAATAATGCATTATCTATAGTAATCAACAGCTAAGGGTTTTACACACAAAATGCTGGAGGAACTCAGCAGGCCAGGCAGCATCTATGGAAAAGAGTAAAACAGTCAATGTTGTCTGTACTTTTTTCAATAGATGCTGCCTGGTCTGCTGAGTTCCTCCAGCATCGTGTGTGTGTTGCTCTGATTTCCAACATCTGCAGATTTTCTCTTGTTTGTTGTTAAGGGTTAGTTCTGTTTACTTTACTATCTAATACAGAGTTTATGTTTTTATTAACTTTAATGGAACTTCTCATCATTACTATTATCTAATGGGTTAGACTGACTGAGTCATACAGCACAGAAACAAGCCCTTCATCCCAAATGGTCCAAGGTTGCTGTCTAAGCCCGTCCCATTTGTCCATATTTGGCCCAGCTTTACTGACATCTGTCTTAACCATTTCCTCTGACAGTTCACTTCATACACTCAGCACCCATTGGGTGAAAGCGTTACCCCTCAGGTTCCTATTAAATCTCTCCCCTCACCTTATATCTGTATCCTCTAGTCCTAAGAGTCGCAGCACAGAAAAAGACCCTTCAGCCCATCTAGTCTGTACCGAACCATTTAAACCGCCAAGTCCCACTGACCTGCACCTGGACCATGGCCCTCCATATCCCTCCAATCCATGTATCTATCCAAACCTGGGGTCCGAAATTGAAATCACATCTACCATTTGCACTGCCAGCTCATTCCACACTCTCAGCATCCTCTGGGTGAAGAAGTCCCGCCCCCCTTCTGTTCTCCATAAAATTTCACCTTTCACCCTTACCAGTGACCTCTAGTTGTAGTCTCTCACAACCTCACAATCTCGGTGTCATTGGCAAATTTGAATGCCAAGCGACTGAACTTTCTCGACCAACTTCCCATCCTTGTCAAATGTTTCACTGAAGTACACATAGACACATCCAATGCCTTGCCTTCATCAACTTTCCTGGTAACTTCCTTGGAAAATTCTAGAAGATTGGTTAGACATGATCTACCATGCACGAAGCTATCCTGACCATCCCTAATGAGCCCCTGTCCATCCAAACACTCATATATACCTTCCAATGATTTTCCCACTACTGATGTCAGGATCTCCATCCTGAGGGCCTTTCTTAAACAGCGCAACAACATTGGCTATCCTCCAATCCTGCAGTACCTCACCTGTCACTAAGGACGATTTAAGTATCTCTGCTCAGACCCCTGCAACTTCTGCACTTGCCTCCCACAGGGTCCAAGGGAACACTTCATCGAGACCTGAGGATTTGTTCACCTTAATTTGCCTCAACACCGTGAACACCTTGGTTCCTGAACCCTGGGGAAAAAGAGAGTGCACGCCTGTCTTTGCCACTTATAATGCTACACAGTATAGCACTATAGTCCGTGTCAAGCTGAGCTCCCTTTCTGTGTGAGGAAGGTTGTCAAAGGAAACTGCACACCAGCAGGGTATTTGTGAAAGTACATGATGACTTGTGAAAGCTCGTGAAAGATGTGTCACAGTACCCACAACATCCTCTTTGTATTGAATTTGTAGGAGCCATGCATCTGTCCTCTATTTGCACTGTATTCTGTGTTGCCTGTTTATGATGTCTATTATGGTAATTAGTTACAAGAGAGGGCAGCAAAAACCAAACAGAATTAAATTACATATTCGTGCTTTGCTCAGGCCAATTTGCAGCTAGGGATCGACAGAGGTCGCACCTTTTGTTGATCACTCAATTTCGCTTAACTTTGTATGCTTAAGTTTTATCACTTCAAGATTGTATGTTTGCTAATTGCTGATAAAGGATTGAACACATATCTTCGACTTTGGAACAACCATTATTGGAGCTGAGGGCACATCATACAAATATAGCAAATCCATGGGGGTCACCAGCAGCAGCCACTGGTTTAGTATACAATATTTTACATCATTACCATGTAATAGTTAACAGATAGTTAATAGAGAAGAATAAGACTGGACCTTGGGGGAAAGTGCTTAATTGGGGCAAGGTTAATTACATCAGCATTAGGCAGGAAACAAGACAGAGTAGACTGGGAGCGGCTGCTATTGGGCAGGTACACGTCTGACATGTGGGAGTAGTTTAAAACCCAGCTGATCAAATTCCAGCACCAACACATTCCCATGAAAAAAAAGACAAGGATGACGAGGACTGGGAATCTGGGATGATGAGAGCTATCAGGGTACAACATCAGAAGCCAGTGGCACTGTTACCAGCTCTGAGGCTCAGCAGAGAAGGGTAACGTCAGGCAGAGCAATAGTGATAGGAAACTTAATAGTTAGGGGAGCAGACAGCAGGTTCTGTGGCTGCGAAAGAGAAGGTGAGCATCCAGAAGTCATGTGCATATTGACACCAATGACATAGGTAGACAGAAGGGGCTGAAGAGCAGGACCTCCAAGGTAGCAACCTCTATCACTCTCAGTGCCATGTGTTAGTCAGGAGAGGAATAGGATGAATGAGTGGCTGAGGAACTGGATGCAGAGAGCAGGGTTCAGATTTCTGGATCATTGGGATCTCTTCTTGGGAAGGTATGACCTGTAAAAAAAGAAAGGGTTACCTGAAGCCGAGGACGACCAATATCCTTGAGGGCAGGTTTGATAGAGGTGTTGGGAGGGTTTAAACTAATTTGGCAGGTGGGTGGGAACTGACATGACAGGGCAATTGGTGTATCAGTTAATGCAGTGTGTAATAAGACTATGAAGAAGGACAGGCAGATGATAGGGCAACATTGCAGTCAGTGGGATGAGTTGATGTGTAACAAACGGTGATGAATACAAGTCTGAAGGTGTTTTATTTGAATGCACTAGTATACTGAATAAGGTAGATGGTCTTGTAGCACAGTTAGAAATTGGCAGGTATGACATTATGGGCATCGCTGAGTAGTGGCTGAAAGAAGATCACATTTGGGAGCTAAACATCCAAAGATGTATCGAAAGGACAGGCAGGTAGGCAGAGGGGATGGGGTAAAAAATAATATCAAATCTTTAGAAAGGAGATGAGATAGGATCAGATTATGTAGCTTCCTTGTGGGTAGGGTAAAAAGACCCTAATGAAGGTTATATACAGGGCCCGACAGCAGTCAGGATGTGGGATATAAAGTTCAACAGGAAAGAGAAAAGGCATGTAAAAAGGGCAAAGTTACAATTATCATGGAGGTATGCAGGTAGTTTGGGAAAATCAGGTTGGTGCTTGCTCCCAAGAGAAGAGAATTTGTAGAATGCTTATGAAATGGCTTAGAGCAGCCTGTGGTTCCCACTAGGGTAAAGGCAAATCTGGATTGGATGTTAAGTAATGAACTGGATTTGATTAAGGTAAAGAAAACCTTTGGAACCAGTGATCATGATATGACAGAATTCACCCTGTAGTTTGGGGTGAAGAAGATAAAGTGAGATGTATTAGTATTACAGTGGGGTTTCACTAAAGGGAATCTCAGAGGCTTGAGAGAGCAGCTGGACAAAGTTCACCGAAGGGGACACGATTAGGATGGCTGGAGTTTCTGGGGGCAATTCAGTAAGTGCAGGATAGGTAAGACCATAAGACACAGGAGCAGAATTAGGCTATTCAGCCCATCGAGTCTGCTCCGGCATTCAATCATGGCTGATCCCGGATCCCACTCAACCCCATACAGCTTCCTTCTTGACATATCCTTTGATGTCCAAATACATTCCAAAGATGAAGAAGAATTCTAAAAGGAGGCTGTGGCAATTGTGGCTGACAAGGAAAGTGAATGACAGCATAAAAGCAAAAGAGAGAGCACATAATGTAGCAAAAGTTAGTAGGAAATCAGAGGATTGGGAAGCTTTTAAAATCCAACAGAAGGCAACTAAAAAACCCAAAAGGAGAGAAACAATGAAATATTAAGGTAAGGTGGCCAATAACATCAGAGAATACTAAAAGTTTTTTCAGAGATATAAAGAGTAAAAAGAAAGCCAACAGTGAATATTGGACCCCTGAAGTAACGCTGGAGAGAAAGTAACGGGGAACAAAGACATGGCGGCCAAATAAGTATGTTGCGTCAGTTTTCACTGCGAAAAAGACACTAGCAGTATGCCAGAAATTCAAGAGTGTCAGGCGACAGAAGTGAGTGCAGTTGCTTTTACTAAGAAGGTGCTTGGGAAGCTGAAAGGTCTGAGGGTAGACAAGTCACCTGGACCAGATGGATTTCACCCCAGGGTCTGAAAGAAGTAGTTGAAGAGATTGTGGAGGCATTAGTAATGATCTTTCAAGAGTCACTAGATTCTGAAATCCTTCTGGAGCACTAGAAAATTGCAGATGTCATTCCACTTTTTAAGAAGGGATAAAGGAAATTATAGGCCAACTAGCCTGACTTCAGTGGTTAGGAAGATGTTGAAGTCCATTATTAAGGATGAGGTTTCAAGGTACTTGGAAGCACATGATAAAGTAGGTCATGATCAGCATGGTTTCCTTAAGAAGAAAACTTGCCTGACAAATCTGTTGGAATTCTTCGAGAAATAACAGGCAGAATAGACAGAGGGTGTTGTGTACTTGAATTTTCCGAAGACCTTTGACAAGGTGTCACACATGAGGCTGCTTAACAAGATAAGAGCCCGTGGTATTACAGGAAAGAATCTAGCATGGATAAAAGATTGGCTGACTGGCAGGAAGCAAAGAGTCGGAATAAAGGGGCTCTTTTCTGGTTGGCTGCTGGTGACCAAAGGTGTTTCATGGGGGTAGGATGGAATGGTGGAGCAGACTTGATGGGCCAAGTGGCCTAGTTCTGTTCCTATGCCTAGTGGTCTTATTGTCTTGTGTTATAAATTTAGTCAAAAGTAAAACAGAAACATTTGTAAGATCTGGGAAACTGAAATCAGATAGGGACTTTGGGGAAATAAAAAGGTGGCAGGAAAGACCTTAAGACATCAGGAAGACAAAAGGAGGCCTTGAAATGTCCATGATGAGCAGGATTAAAGGCAATTTATACATAGATTAAAAACAAGAAGGTAGCTAGGGAGAGGGCAGTACTACTCAAAGATAAAGGAGGGAACTTATATCAGGAGCCAGAGGAAGTGGGCAAGGTTCTAAACGAGTGCAGAAAGACAGTAAGATCAGAAGGAATATTTTTGATATTCAAGGGCATGTTGATATCAAGGTGGTGGTAGTATTGGGTCTTTTGAAGACCACTAAAACAGCGAAGTCCCCAGAGCCTGATGGAACCTGTCCAGGTTATTAAGAGAAGCAAGAGAGGAGATGGTTGCACCTTGACAGAGATAATTGTATCCTCTGGCAATGAGCAAGGTTACATTGGCCAATGTTGTTCCTCTTTTTAAGAAGAGCAAAAAGAACAAATAAGTCAACAGTAGAGAAATTATTGGAGAATATTCTTATGGACAGGAGTTACTCATAGCTGGAAAAGCATGAACTCATTAGTAATGGTCAGCAAGGTTTTGTGCGGGGGAGGGCATGTCTTACAAACTTGAGGAGTTGACTAAAATGGGCAGTGCATGAGGGTAGGGCAGTGAATATTGTGTTGAGGGGCTTTAGTTAAACCAGTTGACAAGGTTCTTCGTGGTAGGCTGGTCCAGATGATCAACACACAAGGGATCCATTCAAGGAAACTTGATAAATTGGATTCAAAACTGGTGTGGCTGCAGAGGGCAAAAGGTAGTTACGTAAGGGTGATATACTGACTAGAGGTCTGTGACCAGGGCTGTTCTGCAGGGATTAGTGCTGAGGCCTGGCTTTGTAATTTATGTACATGAGTCAGATGAAAATGTAAATAGACTGATTAGTAAGTTTGCAAATGTCACAAGGATGGAGTTTTAGATAGCAAGGTTATAGATAGGTTGTCAAAGGACTCAGTAGGATAGAAATCAGGTGGAAATGCGAGCAGAGAAACGACAAGTGGAGTTTAATACGTTACACTTTGGGAGGTCAAATGTAAAAAAAAATAAAGGACAGGACCCTTCTGAACAATGTACAGAGGGATCTTGGGGTTCAAGTCTATTGCTCCTTGAAAGCAGCAACACAAGTGGGAAAGGAGGAGTACGCCACACTTGTCTTCAAAGGTTGGGGCACTGAGTGTGAAAGTCTGTAAGTCAATTCACAACTGCAGAAAAATTTGATTAGGCTGCATTGAGTATTCTGTGCAGTTTTGTTCCCTGTATTACGCAAAGGGGCAGCACAGGAGCATCGTGGTTAGCATAATACTACTACAGAGCTAGCAACCCAGGTTCAATCCCCGCTGCTGTCCTGTAAGGAGTTTGTATGTTCTCCTCGTGACATTCCAAAGACCAGCAGGTTAGCAGGTGTGTAACTGGGCAGAGCAGGCTAATTGGGCTGGAAGGGCCTGTTACCCGGCTGTATAAAAAATTATAAAAAAAAAGACTGGAGACTTCATGGAGGGTGCAAAAGAGGTTCACTCAGACATTGCCTGGATTAAAAAATACAAGCTACAAGGAGAAGTTGGACAACTTAGATAGCTTGCTCTGGAGCAGTAAAGGTGGAGAGACAACCTGATAGCTTATAAAATTATGAGAAGTACAGATACAGATACAGCAGATAATAATCGTTTTTTTGCAGGTAGAGAGCATGGATCTGAGTGGGAAAGTTCACAGGAGATTTTGCAGAGTGGTGAGTGCCTGGAACATGTTGCCAGAAGAGCTGGTGGAAGCAGTCACAACAGCAATGTTGAAGTACTTAGACAGATACCTAAACAAGAAGAGAGTAGAGGGAGGGATACAGGCAGGTGGGATTAGTGTAAACCGCATCAATGTCAATACAGGTATGGTGGGCCAGAGGACCTGCTCCTGAGCTGCCCTGCTCTGTGTTCACCATGAGGAGTGCTTCATCCCTACAGCTGGGGGAGTCTTCTATCTACTGCTTCCTGCAGTTTTCTCACACACTGCAGCAGAGCAGGAGAATTTAGGAAAAGGACCAGACAGAGGGACAGGAGGGAAGGGGAGGACAGAGGATCCCAGGCTGTCATTACCGCTGACTCCCACAACAGCCCAGATGTGGGTACCATGAGTGATGAACAAAACAGGCCGGAGGGACATTTGTCAGAGGGAGACACATTAGGCTGCACTCTGGCACCACGGGTAAGAATCTGGTGGGAGGCTTCTCTAGAAAGGAGTATACGTACTGACCCAGGGGTCTCTGATAAGGACTACAATCCAGATGCCTTCATCATCAGGCTAGCAGAGATAAAGTGTGGGATTGTTGGCACCTTGTCAGGCCAAATGTTATGTGGTAAGTGGGGGTAATTAGAAACTGCAGAGCCAGGAGACTGAGCTCCACTCCACACCAGAATGACACCTGGAAAGAGCAGGCTGTGTTCCGAGGAGAGGCCAGTCTCCCACCTGCTGCAGGCTAAGATAGAGGCGACTTGATTGAAGCAAACAAAATTCTCAGGGGACTTTTCAGGATGTTTTAGTTGTTTTCTCTTGTAAGAGAATCTCAAACTAAGTCACTGTTATAAACAAGGGATTATCCATTTATAAGAGAGAGGTGGGTAATTTTTCCCTCACAAGGTCACATCTTCTGGAACTCTCTTGCTCAAAGGTGGTGGAAGCAGTCTCTGAATCACCTGTGCTCTCTCTCTTCTGAAACAAACATCCACCCCTACAAGACCCCGCAGGGAGCTGACTTCAAGGACAGCAGGGAACATCGCGGCAAGCACCCCTGGTTCAGTGTCAAAGCTCACCAGGAGTCTAGCAGTAATCAGGTGGAATAGTGAAATGTGAAGAAGAATTAGAAAAATGCAAAGAACCGACAGGCACAGATCCAAAATAATCATGGTGACATATGTACTTTGATTTCAAATTTACTTGAACTTTGAAAATGCCTAACACTCTTAAAAAGTATGTAAAAATGAGGGGGTAGAAACAGTAACGCAACTTGGACTACAAGTTCCAGCCCCCAGTAGGTACTCAGTCAAGACATAGCTGCCCAAGTCTTATCTAACCCATTCGAGTTCCCCTTTTACCTTTTCATTTTCTCTTCTCTTGGGTAACTTGCTGTACTTGGCCATTGCCATGTCATGTTCTACAGAAAATAGATACCAGCATGTTATTTTGGGTATGGATCATTTAAAACCAACTAATACAATGTCCTGCCGAAGGGTTTTGGCCTGAAACATTGACTGTACTCTTTTCCATAGATGCTGCCTGGCCTGCTGAGTTCCTCCAGCATTTTGTGTGTGTTATTATAATGTGAAGATAGAAAACTTAATATTCTTCAAATTAATAGTCAGCTAAGAACTTAAAAGTAGCCAGAAATACAAGGCAGTTGTATGTTAAGAGTCAGAATGCACTGAATTCAACAGTTCAGGATTGTATCTTTAGTAGTCAAATGTTCAATGCTGTTGGACTGTCCTCCCAGCAACTACAGACTCAGCTGCTCCATTCTCAAGCACTCTCGGCCTGTGTGTTATTAACTCTCGTGCATGTGCAATTTTATCTTTTATCAGTGACAATGTTTTGATGCGTAATAGCTTGGTATGGCAACTGCACTGCACATGACCATAAGAAACTTGCAGAGTTGTGGACACAGATCAGCACATCGTGGAAACCAGTCGCCTCTCTATGGATTCTGTCTATATTTCTTCCTGCCTCAGTACCAGCAGCCAGCATAATCGAAGAGCCCACGCATCACAGACATTCTCTTTTCTCCCCTCTCCCATTCAACAGAAGATACAAAAGCCTGAAAGCACGTCCAACAAGCTCAAGGACATCTTCTACCCCACTGATTTTAGACAAGTAAATAGCTCCTTAATGCAAGTAGAGCTATTACTTCACAATCTACTTCATTAATCATCTTGCAGCTTATTGTCTGACTGCACTGCACTTTTTCGGTAGCTGTTGCATCCTGTTATCATTTTACCTTATTCTAGTAAATCTTCTCTGTACGCTCTCTATTTTGTTGACATCTTTCCTATAATTCGGTGACCAGAACTGTACACAATACTCCAAATTTGGCCTTACCAATGCCTCGTACAATTTCAACATTACATCGTGACTCCTATACTCAATGCTCTGATTTATAAAGGCCAGCATACCAAAAGCTTTCTTCACCACCCTATCCACATTCTTCAGTGCCCTACCATTTACCATGTATGTCCTATTTTGATTAGTCCTGCCAAATGTAGCACCTCACATTTATCAACATTAAACTCCATCTGCCATCTTTCAGCCCACTCTTCTAACTGGCCTAAATCTCTCTGCAAGCTTTGAAAACCTACTTCATTAGCCACAACTCCACCTATCTTAGTATCATCTGCATACTTCCTAATCCAATTTACCACCCCATCATCCAGATCATTAATGTATATGACAAATAACATTGGACCCAGTACAGATCCCTGAGGCACACCACTAGACACCAGCCTCCAATCTGACAAACAGTTATCCACCACTACTCTCTGGCGTCTCCCACCCAGCCACTGCTGAATCCATTTTACTACTTCAATGTTAATACCTAACGATTGAACCTTCTTAACTAACCTTCTGTGTGGAACCTTGTACTGAAGTCCATATAGACAATATCCACCGCTTTACCCTCGTGAACTTTCTTAGTAACCTCTTCAAAAAATTCAATAAGATTTGTCAAACATGACTTTCCATGCACAAATCCATGTTGACTGTTCCTAATCAGACCCTGTCTATCCAGATAATTATATATAACATCTCTAAGAATACTTTCCACCAATTTACCCACCACTGACATCAAACTCACAGGCTGATGATTGCTAGGTTTACTCTTAGAACCCTTTTTAAACAATGGAACAACATGAGCAATATGCCAATCCTCCGGCAGCATCCCCGTTTCTAAAGACACTTGAAATATTTCTGTCAGAGCCCTTGTTATTTCCACACTAACTTCCCTCAAGGTCCTAGGGAATATCCTGTCAGGACCTGGAGACTTATCCACTTTCATATTCCTTAAAAGCGCCAGTACTTCCTCTTCTTTAATTGTCATAGTTTCCGTAGCTACCCTACTTGTATCCCTTACCTTAAACAATTCAATGTCCTTCACCTTAGTGAATACTGAAGAAAAGAAATTGTTCAAAATCTCCCCCATCTCTTTTGGCTCCGCACACAGCCATCCACGCTGATTCTCTAAGGGACCAATTTTATCCCTCACTATCCTTTTGCTATTAATATAACTGTAGAAACCCTATGGATTTATTTTCACCTTACTTGCCAAAGCAACCTTCTGGCTTTTCTAATTTCTTTCTTAAGATTCTTTTTACATTCTTTATATTCCTCGAGCACCTCATTTACTCCAAGCTGCCTATATTTATTGTAGATATCTCTCTTCTTCCGAACCAAGTTTCCAATATCCCTTGAAAACCATGGCTCTCTCAAACTTTTAACCTTTCCTTTCAACCTAACAGGAAGATAGATTCTGTACCCTGAAAATTTCACCTTTAAATGACCTCCATTTCTCTATTACATCCTTCCCATAAAACAAATTGTCCCAATCCACTCTTCTAAATCCTTTCACATCTCCTCAAAGTTAGACTTTCTCCAATCAAAAATCTCAACCCTGGGTCCAGTCCTATCCTTCTCCATAATTATACTGAAACTAATGGCATTGTGATCACTGGACCCGAAGTGCTCCCCAACACATACCTCCGTCACCTGACCTACTTCATTCCCTAACGGGAGATCCAACACTGCCCCTTCTCTAGTTGGTTCCTCTATGTATTGCTGTAAAAAACTATCTTGCACACATTTTACAAACTCCAAACCATCCAGCCCTTTTACAGAATGGGTTTCCCAGTCTAGGTGTGGAAAATTAAAATCTCCGACAATGTTTACTCGGAACATAAACACTACAACTCAAGAAATTCTGTAGAGTTTCTAGTTACTGCTCCTAAGTGTCTCACACATAAAATTTCAGTTAATTCTTACATACATCTTCTCTTCTCTGAAATCCATGTGCACTCCTTCCAAGCTCAACTCTTCTCTCAAATTGGACTCATAACACCATCTATCTCCACAGTAGGTACTGTGTCTTCAGCGATCAGAGCCCCATTGCTTCAATCAGCACCCAGTTACTAATGACCTAACAGGAAGGGCTTTCAAAAATGGATCTGTGCTTGTGCTGTTGTCTGATAAATCATCCCACTACCTCCTTTGCTCCTCTATCCACCATTCTTTATCTCTGCCAAGCACTTAGCACATTTTCTCACATCTTTTATGCTACCTAGTTTTCTTTGTGGAAGACGAGACTTCCGGTAGCGCTCATGGAGTGAAGTCGCGTTCTTGACTCGCTCCATTACCTCTGAGTTTTTTTTCTCTATGGTCAGCTATACTTTAATTAACCATTAAGGCATCAATTCTTACAATACTTTGAATTAAACTGAATTCTCCGACAATTGGATGATACTTAGATCTGCTATGTCTAAGAACGGGAAAAACGGCAAGGATGGTAAACCTCCGGTTAAACCAAAAGCTACGGATTTCCCCCCGACTGAATCACCGGTGACTTTGAAAGCGATATCGGAGTTAATTCAGAGGGAAATTTCAACCTCTGTTAGGGAGATGATTCGTACAGAAATTGCAGGCTCTGTTAAAGACCTGATTCATACGGAAATCTCAACTAATTTCCAGAAAATTGCCGATTCAATGGATAAGATGCAAACATTTATTGCGGAACATCAGTCGGCTATATCTGATCTTCAAAAATTCGCGCAACAAAGTGAGCTTAAGATGGGGAAAATCGAAGAAACAATTAATGTAATGAAGAAGAAACTTGACTTTTTGACTTTTAAAAACTCTGACTTGGAATCTAGAATGCGACGGCAGAATTTACGAATGATCGGGGTGAGGGAAGCTGTTGAATCCAACAACCCCATGAAATATTTTTCTCAACTTTTAAAAGATGCATTCCCTACTGTATTTCCTGACCAACCACCGCTTCTGGATCGTGTTCACAGAATCCCATCATACTCGTCTAGGTCAGATAGACCTAGGCATGTTATTTTACGTTTTCATTATTTTCAAGACAAGGAGAGACTGTTTCGATTCACTCGATCTAAAGGTTTCATTGATTTTTCGGATCTTAAGTTCCGATTCGTGGAAGATTTCAGTAAACCAATCTGGGACCAACGGGTTCGTTACAGATCCGTGATGTCGGAATTCTATAAGATGGATTTAAGACCAGCGTTGCTGTACCCTGCACGTTTAAGGATTCGCATGTCAGATGGAGCCCTTCGTTTTTTTGATTCTCCATCGGATGCCCAGAGTTATCTGGATCAACTTTCATCTTCAACATCTTAATTGCCTTTTTTTAATTATCTCCGTTGATCGGAGGCTGTGAATTGGTTGGTTTTAACTTTTTCGTGCCCTATCTGGGCAGAAAAGTTTATTTTTGATTTCTTTGTGGAAGACACAAGAGATTCTGCAGGTACTGGAAATCTTGAGCAACACACAAAATGCTGGAGGAGCTCCCCAGGGCAGCATCCATTGAGGAGCCTACGTTTCAGGACAGGAAAGGAAGGGGGCCAAGGCCAGAGTAAGGTAGGGGCAGGGGAGGCGCAGAAGCAAGCAAGTGATCAGTGAGACCAGGAGAAGGGGGAGGGATGAGGCAGGAGGGTAGAAAAGGGTATTATGTGAGAGCCTAGAGGTGATTGTTGGGGAAAGGAATCTCATGGGGAAGGCCAACACACCATGGTATAAAGGGAAGGAGATGGGGAACTAGAGGAAGGTGATGGACAGGTCATGAGCATGATGGAAGAGAAAGACTGAGGGAGAGACAGGAATAAGGGAACACAAAGAGCAGGAGAGGAAAACAGAAGGGAGTGGCTACCAGAGTTAGAGAAATATGGAAAAAGTGTAAGTGTTAGAATAATCTTCCAGCTTGCTGAATAGTAAACAGCAGGAACTGAGTGAATGTCAGTAAGTCAAAATATAGGAGAAGAATTAGGCCATTTGGCCCATGCTCTGCCATTTCATCATGGCTGATCCATTTTCCCTCTCAGCCTCAATCTCCTGCCTTCGTCCTGTAACCTTTCATGTCCTGACAATCAAGAATCTATCGACCTCTAGCTTAATTACATCTACATGAAACATTGCTGTAGAAAAGCAGCATCTATCATCTAAGATCCTCACCACCCAGGTCAAGTTCTTTTCTCACTGCTGCCATCAGGTAGAAGGTACAGGAGCCTCAGGACTCACACCATCAGGTTCAAAAACAGATAATACCCTTCAATCATCAGGCTCTTAAACAGAAGGGGGATTAACTACGCTTTTTCTACTTCTGGTGTACCCACAACTGATGGTCTCACTTTAAGGACTCCTTATCTTGTTATTTCGTGCTCATTATTTATTGCTACTTATTTGCATTTGCAGCTTGTTGTCCATTGATCCTGTTTAAAATTACTGTCCTATAGATTTGCTAAGTATGCCTGCAGAAAAAGAACCTCAGGATTGCATGTGGTGACCCTGTTAATAAATTTTACCAATGACTTGGACTGCACAGCCACCTGTGGCAATGAATTCCACAGATTGACTACCCTCTGGTTAAAGAAATTCCTCCTCATCTTTGTTCTAAAAGGACGTCTCTCTGTTCTGAGGTTGTGACTTCCAGTTTTAGACTCCCCCACTATAGTTAACATCCTCTCCGCATCCACTCTTTCGAGGCCTTTCAACATTCAATAGGTTTCAATGAGATCTCCCTCCCTCCCATTCTTCTAAATTCCAATGAGTAGAGGCCCAGAGCCATCAAACAAGCCCTTCAATCCCTGAATTATTTTTGTGAAGCTCTTTTGAACCCTCGACAATGTCAGCACATCCTTTCTTAGATAAGGGGCTCAAAACTGCTCAGATTTTTGAATTTTCTCTCCATTTAGAAAATATTCTACTCTTTTATTTGTTCTACCAAAGTGCATGACCAAACACTTCCTGACACTTTATTCCATCTGCCACTTCTTTGTCCATTCTCCTAATCTGTCTGTCCTTCTGTAACATCAGGGTCTTGCAGTTCCTTACCTCTACCCATATCGATTCAACACCTTTCGACCCTATGTCACCTCGTTCTAATGATTGATATCATTTTTGACCAACATCCTTTTAGAGCCACGCCACCCCCTCTGCCTACCTGCCTGTCCTTTTGATACAATATGTAACCTTGGACAATAAGCTCTGAGCTATAATCTTCTTTCAGCCACAATTCAGTGATGCCTACAACACCATACATGCCAATCTTTAACTGTGCTACAAGTTCATCTACCTTATTCCATACTGTGTGCATTCAAATATCAGAATCAGAATCAGGTTTATTATCACTGGCATGTGATGTGAAATTTGTTAACTTAGCACCAGCAGTTCAAAGCGATACATAATCTAGCAGAGAGAAAAAAATAATAATAATACCTTCAGTCCTATATTCATCATCCTTTTTTATTTTGTCCGCTTCTTACATTGCAACTCATCCCATTGAATGCAATTTTGCCCGATCACCAGCCTTTCCTTGCTAGCAGACTCACGTCTCTGTAAACCAGCTACCTCATCTTCAGCACTGGTTCCTATCCCCCTGAGAAATTAGTTTAAACCCACACAAACAATCTGTATTTGCGCATAAAAGAGGTGTCCTCTCCCTGACCATAGCCAGCACAACATTAAAATGCACAGAGATCAATAAACACATTTCCTAGATGCTGTAACTGATGTCCACACAAAAGATGGCAGATTTAAAACATCACAATGGCACAGCAGTTAATGCTGCTATCCGAAAGTTCCAGGACCTCGTGCACTTTCTCCTTGTTACGGTGGGAGGTTCCACTTTGGTGTTCTGCTTTCCTCCTACATCCTAAAAGTTTATCTAGTAGTTCACTGACTGCCGTAAATCACGCCTTGGTATAGATTAATAGCAAAAATGAGTTGATGGACTATGTAAAAGACAGGGTTGCAGGGGCATAGGGAAATAAAGAGATGGGGATAGGGTGGATGGGATTCTTTTGCAGGGAGTGGCATGCACCTGATGGGCTGAATGGTCTCATTTTGTGCTGTCAGAAATTGAAGACGGTATATTAGCTATCGCTTAAAAATCTAATCTCTACACTTTCTTGTAGGGATTAGATTTAAAACTCTATGAAGAGATGTAGTTCCACATTACACGAAAAGGATTGGATTTGCAGGGATAGCTTTATGGAATATAATGATTTGCAGTCCTCAACTAACTTTGACAACGTGGATGCGGGAAATAGCAAAAAACAGATGGCACTTAGAATCTGCCTGAAACTGACGGAATGAGAATCATCTCCTTAAGGACTGGAAAGCTCTATACGTGGCAACATGACAGTCTTTGTCACTAAAGCAAGGCATGCAGTCTGCAGTCATGTTCTAGAGCAATGAACCAGTTCCCAAAAATAGGGTAAACAATTAAAACGGGAAATGAAAAAAAATATATATACATACCATTACTAGCAAGTAGAAACAAATCTTTTAAAGTGCTTACTTCTGCAAATAATAAAAACAGAAATGCTCAATGTAGGGTACAAAATAAAAGTCAGAAACAGATAAACCAAATAAAATCATAATCAGCATTACAGTCTGGTCCAAATGCATTCTGACTGATTCCATCTGATTTAATAAAATCATAATCAGCATTACAGTCTGGTCCAAATGCATTCTGACTGATTCCATCTGATTTAATAAAATCATAATCAGCATTACAGTCTGGTCCAAATGCATTCTGCCCGAGTCCATCTGATTTAATGCCATTTATAAAATGCTTGTTTACACAACTTTCTTAACAAATTAATGGAAATTAATTATTACAAGTGCAAATTAAGTGAGAGGATGAACTGCCAAATAATTGTTTAATCCTTTTCACTTTCCACCAGTACAATGCTATTCATAGATCAATCAGCATTAGAAATGAAGGAATTCAGCAATAGAAAGGAGTGAGTTTACACCAGGAGAGGATAATTAATCCAGGGTGGTTAATTATCTACTTACTTCAGTTCAGTCTGTCAGTATAGCTTTCATGATGTATTATGCATTATAACTCCTCCTCACAGACACACAAAAAGAGACAATCGTATCTTTTAAATTATTAAACCAAAAATTTACTCTGAGTGATTTAGCTTGGTTTATCAAAGACTGGGAATGCATGTGGTTTCATACTGTCATAGAATGCACAGCTGATGATTTCTCCATGCATCATACTGAAGTGTGGGAACAGACCTACAAAGATGAATTAGAACATTAACCAAATAGTGCAGGGCTGGCAATTCAGAGTTCCCTCCAGATCAGATAGCACATGAGTGAGTCTAAAACATCCCTATGCAGTACTTAGAGGGTTCTACACCAGCTCAACGTGCACAACAGTACTAAAGCTGCAGGTGCTGCTAAACGGAGCACTGTCTATAACAAAGCAAGGCCCTGGGATTAAATGATAGATCATGCAAGCACCATCAAAGATTATCACAGATTATATACCTATCTACATCAGCTTCAATTTAGTGAGAAATGTGCACACTTGAACAAAGAGGCATTCCACACTCCATTTGCAAACCAGGCCTTTATATTTCATATCATTTCAGAATGCAGAAGGGTCAGGGCACACTTATTTCATTGTTATTTCTGAACTAATCGAAGATTATGGCAAATTAAAATCCTGTATCCTACTCACTATGAATACTCTATAGAGGAAATGGCATTTGAAATTGAATCGAGGTGATAAAGAAATGCATTTCAAATCATAACCACACCTGGAAGACTCCCCATTATATTTCTGCTGTATTTTACATTGCCCTGTCTCACTTACTAATGTACAAGGCATTGATCAAACTGCGTAACACATATAACACACAAAATAGAGTACAATCTCAGCCCAATTTTGTGTGTGCAAGAAGTCCAATAATTCAAATTAACAAATGTAAGACGAGAAAATCAAATTCTTAATTATCCAGCAACTTTATTTAATTAAATTCAAGTGAATGGAAACCTAGATTAGGTTATCGTCTACACAGGGTCAGTAAGCCTGTGCTTTAGTAAAATAAAAACTCAACGGCAATGCTTCAAGAAGAGCTTTAAACTTTAATGAGCTTGTACACAATTAATGGAATATTTCCTATACACCTGTGATTAATTTTCTTACAGGTGTCTTGGATAGCTAGTCATTACAAATTGAGGTTGCTCTGCCCCAAGAGAGCAGCTGTTTTCCCATGATGTTGAAGGGAATAGAAAAGGTGTGTCAAAAGGGCAATGTTATGATAGTCATGGAAGATTTTAACATGCAGGACAATTGGGAAAATCAGGTTGGTAATGGATCTCGAGAGAGAGAGAGTTTGTTGAATACCTGCGAGTTGGCTTTTTAGAGCAGTTTGTCGTTAAGCCTACTAGGGGATCAGCTATACTGTACTGGGTGTTATGTAATGAACCAGAGGTGATTAGGGAGCTTAAAGTAAAAGAACCTTTAGGAAGCAGTGATCACAATATGATTGAGTTCAGTTTAAAATCTGATAGGGAGAAAATAAAGTCTGATATAGCAGCATTTCAGTGGAGCAAGGGAAATTACAGTGGTATGAGACAGGAGTTGGCCAAAGTAAATTGGAAGGAGATGCTGGCAGGGATGTCAGCAGAGCAGCAATGATGTGAGTTTCTGTGAAAAGTGAGCATAGATGTACTCCAAAAACAAAGAAATATTCGAATAGCAAAATAGTACAACTGTGGCTGACAAGGGAAGTCAAAGCTAATGTAAAAGCAAAAGAGAGGACATAACAAAGCAAAAATTAGCAAGAAGCTAATTGGGAAGCTTTTAAAAACCTACAGGGAGCAACTAAAAACATTGACAAATATGAAAGCAAGCTAGCAAATAATATCAAAGCAGATAGTAAAAGCTTTTTCAAATATGTAAGAAATAGAAGAGAGATGACAGTGCTAGAAAATGAAGCTGAAGAAATAATAACGGAGGACAAGGAGAGAGCAAATAAACTAAATGAGTTTTTTGCATCAGTCTTCACTGTGGAAGTCACCAACAGTGTGCTAGGTGTTTAAGGGTGAGAGGGAAGAGAAATGAGTACAGTTACTATTACAAGCAAGAAGATGCACAAAAAGCTGAAAGATCTGAGGGAGCACGTCACCCAGACCAGATGAACTGCACCCTAGGGTTCTGAAAGAGGTTATGACAGAGATTGTGGCAGCATTAGAAATTATCTTTCAAAAGTCATTGGACTCTGGCATGGTGCCAGAGGACTAGAAAATTGCAAATGTCACTCCACTCTTTAAGAAAGGAGGAAGGCAGCAGAGAGGAAATTATAGACCAGTTAGCCTGTGGTTGGGAAGATGTTGGAGTCAATCGTTAAGGATGAGGTTATGGAGTACTTGGTTACACAGGACAAGATAGTACAAAGTCAGCATGGTTTCCTGAAGGAAAAACCTTGTCTTAAGGAGATTACAAATAGGATAGATAAAGAGGATACAGTGGATGTTGTATATTTGGATTTTCAGAAGACCTTTGACAAGGTGCAACACATGAGGCTGCTTACCAAGTTAACAGCCATGGTATTACAGGAAAGTTACTAACATGGTTAGAGCATTGGCTGATTGGTAGGAGGCAATGAGTGGGAATAAAAGGATCCTTTTCTGGTTGGCTGCCAGTGAATAGTGGTGTTCCACAGGGGTCGGTGCTGAGACAATTTCATTTTATGCTGAATATAAATGACTTTGATGATGGAATAGATGGCTTTATTGCTTTATAAGGCACTGGTGAGGCCTCACCCTGAGTATTGTGAACAGTTTTGGGCTCCTCATCTAAGAAAAGATGTGCTGGCATTGGAGAGGGTTCAGAGAAGGTTCACAAGGATGATTCCCGGAATGATTCCAGGACAGTGCGGAGAGTTTAAAAAGGAAACCACCCTATACAGCAGGCAGTGGAGTGAGTGGCAGCAAAGTGTAGGGCTTTGCCTCAACAGGCTTAGGCGGTAACGGGAAGAGGTGACAGCGAGGCACCAACTCTTTTTTTCCCCCCTTGGTGAATCGGCCTGGACACAGGAACAGCAGGGCTCACAGAGCTAATGGTTTAAAAAGTTCATGTGTTTGGCGAGGTAAGTGGATGAGTAGACTTATTTTTCCCTGTTTCATTCCTGTAGAATTAGGTAGCATGCCTGCAGGGTTAGTGCTTTGTTCAGGGTGTCAGATGTGGGAATCCTGGGAGACCTCTAGCCTCCCTGATGGTCACATCTGCGCCAGGTGCACCGAGATGCAGCTCCTCAGAGACCGTGTTAGGGATCTGAAGCTGCATCTTGATGCCCTACTGCTTATCAGGGAAAGTGAAGAGGTGATAGACAGGAAGTCATCCCTGGGCTACAGGGGTCAGAAAACTGGGTGACTGTCAGGAGAGGGAAGGGAAATGCCCGGATAGTGGAGAGCACACCTGTGGCTGCCCCCCCCCACAGCAACAAGTACTTCGTTTTGGATGCTGTTGAGGGGGATGACCTGACAGGGGACGCCCATGGTGACCGGGTCTCTGGCACTGACCCTGGCGCTGTTGTGCAGGAGGGAAGGAAGGAGAAGGGGAATGCGGTAGTCATAGGGGATTCCACAGTCAGGGGAACAGACAGGAGATTCTGTGAGCCTGATAGAGATACCCACATGGTGTGTTGCCTCCCAGGTGCCAGGGTACGGGATGTCTCGGATCGGGTCCAGAATATTCTGAAGGGAGAGGGCAAGCAGCCAGCTGTCTTGGTACATGTTGGTACCAATGACAGATAGGAAAAGGGAGGAGGTCCTGAAGAGAGATTTCCGGGAATTAGGAAGGAAGCTAAGGAGCAGGACCTCCAGGGTAGTAATCTCAGGATTGTTACCTGTGCCACCTGCTAGCGAGGGCAAGAATAGTAGGATCAGGCAAATGAATGTGTGGCTGAGAGACTAGTGCAGGGGGCAGGGCTTCAGATTCTTGGATCATTGGAATCTCTTCTGGGGGAAGTATGATCTGTTCAAAAAGGACACCTGAACCCGAAGGGGACCAATATCCTGGTGGGAAGGTTTCATAGATCTGTTAGGGAGGGTTTAAACTAAGTTGGCAGGGAGATAGAAACATAGAAAATAGGTGCAGGAGTAGGCCGTTCGGCCCTTCGAGCCTGCACCACCATTCAGTATGATCATGGCTGATCATCCAACTCAGAACCCTGTACCTGCCTTCTCTCCATACCCTCTGATCCGTTTAGCCACAAGGGCCATATCTAACTCCCTCTTAAATATAGCCAATGAACTGGCCTCAACTGTTTCCTGTGGCAGAGAATTCCACAGATTCACCACTCTCTGTGTGTAGAAGTTTTTCCTCATCTCGGTCCTAAAAGGTTTCCCCTTTATCCTTAAACTGTGACTCCTCGTTCTGGACTTCCCCAACATTGGGAACAATTTTCCTGCATCTAGCCTGTCCAGTCCCTTTAGAATTTTATACATTTCAATCAGATCCCCCCTCAATCTTCTAAATTCCAGCAAGTATAAGCCTAGTTGATCCAGTCTTTCATCTTATGAAAGTCCTGCCATCCCAGGAATCAATCTGGTGAACCTTGGAATCATGATGGGAACTGGAATGATGGAGCAGAGGATGGGGAAAACAGAAATAAATCTAAGATAGTGAGCAGTAAAGATGTCAGGAAGGACAGGCAGGTGATGGGGCAAACTTGCAGCTGTTGGGATGACTTGCAGTGCAATCAAAGCAAAAAGTACCAAATACTGGACTTAAGGTGTTATACTTAAATGCACGCAGCATAAGGAATAAGGTGGGTGATCTTGTTGTACAGCTACAGATTGGCAGGTATGATATTGTGGACATCACTGAAACATGGCTAAAGGATGCATGTCTCTGGTAGGGGAACATCCAAGGATAACAGTGTGACAGAAGGATAGGCAGGTAGGCAGAGGGGGAGCCGTGGCTTTATTGGTAAGAAATAATATCAAATCATTAGAAAGAGGCGACATAGGATCGGAAGGTGCAGAATCTTTATGGGTTGAGCTAAGAAATAGCAGGGGTAAAAGGACCCTGATGGTAGTTATATACAGGTCTCCCAACAGCTGCAGTGATGTGGACTACAAATTACAACAGGAAATAGAAAAGGCTTGTGAAGGGAAGTGTTATGATAATTGTGGAGGAATTTTAACATGCAAGTGGATTGGGAAAATCAGGCCAGCACTGGATCTCAAGAGAGAGAGTTTGTAGAATGTCCGCGAGATGGCTTTTTAGAACAACTTGTTGTTGAGCTCACTAGGGGATCGGCTGTACTGGATTGGGTATTGTGTAATGAGCCGGAGGTGATTAGAGAAATTGAAGTGAAGGAACCCTTAAGAAGCAGTGATCATAACATGATTGAGTTCACTGTGAAATTTGAGAATGAGAAGCCGAAATCCAATGTGTCGGTATTTCAGTGGAGTAAAGGAAATTACAGTGGCATGAGAGAGGAACTGGCCAAAGTTGACTGGAAGGGGACACTGACAGGAAGGACTGCAGAGCAGCAGTGGCTGGAGTTTATGCAGGAAGTGAGGAAGGTGCAAGATAGATAACACAAAATAATCTGCAGATGCTGGAGTCAAAGCAACACTCACAACCCGCTGGAGGAACTCAGCAAGTCGGGCAGCATCCGTGGAAACGATGAGTCCACGTTTCCAGCCGGAACTCTTCGTCAGGACTGTAGGAAGGGGCAGAGGCCCTATAAAGAAGGTGGGGGAGGGTGGGATGGAGAAGGCTGGTAGGTTCCAGGTGAAAAAACCAATAAGGGGAAAGACAAAGGGGTAGGGGAGGGGAAGCAGGGAGGGGAAGGAGATCCAGTGGATGTTGTATATTTGGATTTTCAGAAGGCCTTTGACAAGGTGCCACACATGAGGCTGCTAAACAAGATAAGAGCCCATGGAATTACGGGAAAGTTACATATGTGGATAGAGCGTTGGCTGATTGGCAGGAAACAGAGAGTGGGAATAAAGGGATCCTATTCTGGTTGGCTGCCAGTGGTGTTCCACAAGGGTCTGTGTTGAGGTCGCTTCTTTTTACGTTGTACATCAACGATTTGGATTACGGAATAGATGGCTTTGTGGCTAAGTTTGCTGATGATACAAAGATAGGTGGAGGGGCCGGTAGTGCTGAGGAAACAGACAGTCTACAGAAAGACTTGGATCGATTGGGAGAATGGGCAAAGAAGTGGCAAATTAAATACAATGTTGGAAAGTGTATGGTTATGCACTTTGGCAGAAGGAATAAACGGGCAGACTATTATCTAAATGGGGAGAGAATTCAAAATTCTGAGATGCAATTCTTGAGAGTCATCATGCAGGATACCCTTAAGGTTAACCTCCAGGTTGAGTCGGTGGTGAAGGCGGCGAAGGTAATGTTGGCATTCATTTCTAGAGGAACAAAGTATAAGAGCAGGGATGTGATATTGAGGCTCTATAAGGCACTGGTAAGACTTCACTGGGCGTACTGTGTTCAGTTGTGGGCTTCTTATTTAAGAAAGGATGTGCTGATGTTGGAGAGGGTTCAGAGAAGATTCACTAGAGTGATTCTGGGAATGAGAGGGTTAACTTATGAGGAACGTTTGACCACTCTTGGACTGTACTCCTTGGAGTTTAGAAGAATGAGGGGGGACCTCATAGAAACATTTTGAATGTTGAAGGGCATGGACAGAGTGTATGTGGCAAAGTTGTTTCCCATGATGGGGGAGTCTAGTACGAGAGGGAATGACTTAAGGATTGAAGGGCGCCCGTTCAGAACAGAGATGCGAAGAAATTTTTTTAGCCAGAGGGCGGTGAATCTGTGGAATTTGTTGCCATGGGCGGCAGTGGAGGTCAAGTCATTGGGTGTATTTAAGGCAGAGATTGATAGGTATCTGAGTAGCCAGGGTATCAAAGGTTATGGTGAGAAGGCGGGGGAGTGGGACTAAACGGGAGAATGGATCAGCTCATGATAAAATGGCAGAGCAGACTCGATGGGCCAAATGGCCGACTTCTGCTCCTTTGTCTTATGGTCGTATGGAAAGGGCCATCATACAAGGAATGTTTGATGGCTCTGGGCCTGTACTCACTAGAATTTAGAAGGATGAGTGGGGATCTCATTGAAACCTTTTGAATGTTGAAAAGTCTAGACAGAGTAGATGCGGAAAGGATGTTTTCCATAGTGGAGGAGTCTAAGACAAGAGGGCACAGCCTCAGAATTGAACGTGTCCATTTAAAACAGAGATGTGGAGAAATTTCTTTAGCCAGTGGGTGGTGAATTTATGGACATTGTTACCAAAGGCAGCTGTGGAGGCCAGGTTGTTGGGTATACTTAAGGCAGAGATTGAAAGGTTCTTGATTGGCCACACCATCAAAGGTTAAGGGGAGAAAGCCTGGGAGTGGGGCTGAGGAGGGGGAAAAGAAAGGATCAGCCATGGTTGAATGGCAGAACAGATTTGATGGTACAAATGGCCTAATTCTGCTCCTATGCCTAATGGTCTAATACATTTGCAAGCTTCATTGCTAAAGGAAGGCGCAGTGCCATTACTCTCATAACCCACCGGGACCTCCGAGGAAACCAAAGGCTTTGAGTTCTGGTGAGAATGATTGCAAAGCTGAAATTTAAAGGAACTGATGGAAGGGCACTGCCAGGAGTGGAGTCTGCAGCTTAATTTGACTCAACACGGGAAACCTCACCCAGTTCGAACACGAAAACAATTAACTTTCTTGAATCTGTGGGTGGTGGTTCATGGCCATTCTTAATTGGAGGAGCAATTTGTCTGGTTAATTCTGATATCTCATCTTACCAATCTAGATAAGACTACAATCAAGAGCACCAGATACATTGAAAAGGCTGAGCATTTGCATGTGTAAAATGCCTCACCTGGAAGGGATGTTTAGGACCCTGGATGGTGGGGAAGGAGGAGGTGTGTTACACCTCCTGTGGGTAGAGGGGAAAGTATCTGTGGATGGACAGGAAAGGTACAGAGTAAAACAGGGAGTCACAGAGCAGAAAAGGGTGGGGAGGGGAGGATGTGTCTAACGGTAGGATCACACTTTAGCTGCGAAGATTTTGTGCTGAATGCAAAGGCTGGTGGGGCAGTTGGTGAGGACAGGGGAACACTATCCCTGTCCTATCTGGAGAGGGGATGGGGGAAAGGGCTGAAGTACAGGAAATAGAGGAGATGCAGGTGAGGGCTCCATCGATAACAGTAGTGGGGTAGGGGAACAACAGTGCCTGAAAGAGGACATCTTGGTTGTCCAGGAGTGGAAGGCCTCAGCTCAGCAACAGATGCAGTGGAAATAATGGAACTGAGAAAAGTGAATGATGTCCTTGCAAGTGACTGCGTGTAGTCACTGCAGCTGTAGGAGTCAGTGGGTTTGAAATAATGTGGCTCCTGAGCTGGAAACACACATGAAGAAAGATGATGAGGTGTCAGAGATTGTCCAATTGAATTTGAGGGCAGGGTGCAAGATGGTAGCAAAGTCAATAAAGTTGAATTCAGTACGTATGCAAAAAGTGGCTTTAATGCAGTCACTGACATAGCGAAGGAAGAGTTGAGGAGTTGTGCCCTGGTGGGTTTGGATTCTTTTGGGTTTCTTGCTTTGCGGTTGCCTGTAAGCAGACAAATCTCAAGGTTGTATAATTTATACACTCTTCGATAATAAATTTACTTTGAAATCTGCTCCATGCAGGCAACAAAACGGCAGGCATAACTGGGGCCCATATGATTTGGAGAAAGTGAGAAGAATCAAATGAGCTAGTCGATAAGATTCTGGCATGGTTCCAGAGGACTGGAAGATTGCAAATGTCATTCCACTATTTAAGAAGGGGGCAAGGAAGCGAAAAGGAAACTATAGACCTGTTAGCTTGACATTGGTGGTTGGGAAGTTGTTGGAGTCGATTGTCAAGGATGAGGTTACAGAGTACCTGGAGGCATATGACAAGATAGGCAGAACTCAGCATGGATTCCTTAAAGGAAAATCCTACCTGACAAACCTATTACAATTTTTTGAGGAAATTACAAGTAGGCTAAACAAGGGAGATGCAGTGGATGTTGTATATTTGGATTTTCAGAAGGCCTTTGACAAGGTGCCACACATGAGGCTACTTAACAAGATAAGAGCCCATGGAATTACGGGAAAGTTACATACGTGGATAGAGCGTTGGCTGATTGGCAGGAAACAGAGTGGGAATAAAGGGATCCTATTCTGGTGGGCTGCCAGTTACCAGTGGTGTTCCACAGGGATCAGTGTTGGGGCCACTTCTTTTTACATTGTACATCAACGATTTGGATCATGGAATAGATGGCTTTGTGGCGAAGTTTGCTGACGATACGAAGATAGGTGGAGGGGCCGGTAGTGCTGAGGAAACGGAGAGTCTGCAGAGAGACTTGGATAGATTGGAAGAATGGGCAGAGAAGTGGCAAATGAAGTACAATGTTGGAAAGTGTATGGTACGCACTTTAGCAGAAAAAATAAACGGGCAGACTATTATTTAAATGGGGAAAGAATTCGAAGTTCTGAGATGCAATGGGACTTGGGAGTCCTCGTACAGGATACCCTTAAAGTTAACCTCCAGGTTAAGTCAGTAGTGAAGAAGGCGAATGCAATGTTGGCATTCATTTCTAGAGGAATAGAGTATAGGAGCAGGGATGTGATGTTGAGGCTCTGTAAGGTGCTGGTGAGACCTCACTTGGAGTACTGTGGGCAGTTTTGGTCTCCTTATTTAAGAAAGGATGTGCTGACGTTGGAGAGGGTACAGAGAAGATTCACTAGAATGATTCCGGGAATGGGAGGGTTAACACATGAGGAACGTTTGTCCGCTCTTGGACTGTATTCCTTGGAGTTTAGAAGAATGAGGGGAGACCTCATAGAAACATTTCGAATGTTAAAAGGCATGGACAGAGTGTATGTAGCAAAGTTGTTTCCCATGATGGGGGAGTCTAGTACAAGAGGGCATGACATAAGGATTGAAGGGCACCCATTCAGAACAGAAATGTGAAGAAATTTTTTCAGTCAGAGGGTGATGAATCTATGGAATTTGTTGCCACGAGCAGCAGTGGAGGTCAAGTCATTGGGTGTATTTAAGGCAGAGATTGATAGGTATCTGAGTAGCCAGGGCATCAAAGGTTACGGTGAGAAGGCGGGGGAGTGGAACTAAATAGGAGAATGGATCAGATCATGATAAAATGGTGGAGCAGACTCGATGGGCCAAATGGCCGACTTCTGCTCCTTTGTCTTATGGTCTTATGGTCTAAAATGGTTATACGGTGTTTGCCACAGTACAGATAAATAAAAGCATCTGCCAAACAAATCTTAGGGCAGCACAGTATGCAATTGAAAATGTAATGCTGTTGCAGGGCCAGCAATCGGGGTTCGATTCCACCGCTGTACATTTTCCCCGTGAATGCATGGGTTTCTCAAAGATGCACAGGTTTGTGGGTTAATTGGTCACAAGACTGCATTGGTTGGTGCAAGCACTGTTACCATGCTGTCACAAAATAAATAAAAAATAACTGCAATGCAAATACAGGTGTCCCCCGCTTTTCGAACGTTCGCTTTACGAAACCTCACTGTTACGAAAGACCTCCCTGTTTTTGCTAACAGAAGGTGTTTTCACTGCTACAAAAAAAATCAGCGCGCGGCCCGAGCAGCCGCTCTCCCCCGGATACAGAACGGCATTGCTTAAACACGTTGCATTGAGCAGCCGTTAGCAAGATGAGTTCTAAGGTGTCGGAAAAGCCTGAAAGAGCTCGTAAGGGTGTTACACTTAGCGTAAAACTAGACATAATTAAGCGTTTTGATCGTGGTGAACAAAGTAAGGACAACATGAGTTTGGCTTTTGGAAGCTGATGAATATCACGTTGAAGAGGTTTTGGCATCCCATGACCAAGAACTGATAGATGAAGAACTGATGCAATTGGAAGAGGAAAGGATAATAATCGAAACCGAATCATTAGCAAAATGAACGTGAAGCAACTGCATGAGATTTTTGCTGCAATGATAAAATATGACTTTAATTTTGAAAGGGTACGTAGGTTTAGGGGATATTTGCAGGATGGTTTGAGTGCTTACAAAGAACTGTATGACAGAAAAATGCGCGAGGCTCAGCAGTCAAGCAAGCCTTCCACATCAGCCACAGCAGACGACGAACCTCAACCTTCGACATCGAGGCGGGCAGTCATAGGAGATGATGAGCTGCCTGCCCTAATGGAAACAGACGACGATGAGATGACACCCCAGTGTCCCACCACCCCAACCCGCAGGCCGCGGACAGATACCGATTCGCGGAGAATGCAGCGGTAGCCGGGAGGCACACAGCACGTCTTTAAGAAAAAAGCCGAAATAAAGATGCTAATTAATTAGGTGCCGCCCAACTCGTAATTGTCAGCCCAGATCAGAGGCAATGCAATCGGCAATCACCTCTGATCTGGGCTGACAATTACGTGTTGGGCGGCACCTAATTAATTAGCATGTTTATTTCGGCTTTTTTCTTAAAAATCTGCTGGATGCCTCCCGGCTACTGCTGTACCCCTGCATGCTTCGTGGATCAGTATCAGTCGGCGGCCCGGACGGTGGGGGCCACTCACCACCCCAACCTGCGACGACTCTGCCTAACACACCATCATCAGTGTGCTCGGCGCTGTCCCGATTCCGGTAAGTGATACTAAACTGTACATACATTATTTCTACTTTATATCGGCTGTGTATTTTTACATGTTATTTGGTATGATTTGACAGTTTCATAGCTTAAAGGTTACTGGAGAGAGTGTTTTTGCCAACAGTGCTTGCGTGAGAGTTTCGCTACGGAGAACAGTGCCGACAATGATTGTGAAAAAGTATTTCTACTTTATATGGGTTGTGTATTTATCATATCATTCCTGCTTTTACTATATGTTACTGTTATTTTAGGTTTTATGAGTTATTTGGCATGATTTGGTAGGTTATTTTTGGGTCTGAAAACGCTCACAAAATTTTCCCATATAAATAAATGGTAATTGCTTCTTCGCTTTACGACATTTCGGCTTACGAACCGTTTCATAGGAACGCTCTACCTTCAGATGGCGGGGGAAACCTGTATTCCAGTACTCATTGGGCAAATCCAACAATGTAAGAAATGGCTAGAGTTCAACATTACCCGTAAGATCTCTTTCCCTGAACTGTATCATTGGGAATATCATGGTGTCAGCAACTTGTTTAGCTAGTTCCGTATGGAGAGAATTGAGCTGCAAAGAGAAAGAATTTTATTAGTTACACTCATTACCAATCAATGATGAACTGAACATCCTAACGATATATACAGTACATATCACAGAGCCTACAGCACAGAAAATGGCACTTAGCCCAAATCCTCATGGCCTGCTGAATAAAGTCACCCAAACCAAAAGCCATGGATGAATCAGGAGATTCGTAGTCTACTAAGGGCTAGATCTGAGCATTTACAACCAGTGATCCAGAACCATACAACCTATGGAAGGTTATTTTACGAGCCAACAAACAATTCTGATTGAAATTGCAGATGGAATCAGAAGCACTTTAGCTCTGGCAGGGTTTGCATGTCATTACTTCCTCCATGGCAAAACCTAACATCATGAATGGCTGCAATGCTTCACTCCCAGATGAGCCCAAATGCCTTTTACGCACCTTTTGAAGGTGAGAATAAAACTACACCATGACAAGTGGTGTCCACATCTCTGAGGATCTGTCCTGGGTCTAACATATTGATACAGTTACAAAGAAAGCACAACTGTTGCTATACTTCAATAGGAGTTTGAGAAGAATTGGAATGTTACCAAAGACACTCACAAATTCCTACAGGTGTACAGTGGAGAATATTCTAACTGACTGCATCACTGTCTGATATGGAGAGGCAAGTGCACAGAATTGTATCCAATTATGCACATATTCATTCTTGGTAAAAGTGAACAGGATTGAAAGAGTGCAGTAAAAATTCACAAGGATGTTACCAGGACTTGAGGACGTGAATTATAGGGCAAGGTTGAGTAGGTTCGGACTTCATTCCCTAGAGCATAGAAGACTGAAGGGAGATTTGACATAGAGGTATACAATATTATGAAGGGTATAAATAGGGTAAATGCAAGCTGGCTTTCTACACTGTTGGGCAAATCTACTTGAGGTCATGGGTTAAGCGTGAAAGGTGAAATGTTTAAAGGGGACCTGAGGGCGAACTTCTTCACTCAGAGGGTGGTGAGGGTGTGGAATGAGCTGCCAATGCAAATGGTGGATGCTGGGTCAATTTCAACACTGAAGAGAAATTTGGATAGGTACGTGGATGGGAGGGGTATGGAGGGCTATGGTCTGAGAGAAGGTTGATGGGACGAGCCAGATTAATGGTTTGGCAGAAGGGCCTGTTTCTGTGCCGTAGTGTTCTGTGTCTCTATGACATGCCCTCTTCTCATATCTGCTATCAAAGACAATGTAAAGGAGCCTGAAAATGCACACTCAATGTTTCAGGAACAGCTTCTTCCCCTCTGCTATAAGATTTCTGAATGGACATTGATCCCATGAACATCACCTCAGTATTTTACCCTTTCTGCACTACTTATTTAATATTTTATAGTTTATAATTTATAGTTTTTATTATGTATTGCAATGTATTGCCACAAAACAACAAATTTCACAACATATGCCTGTGATATTACACAAAATGCTGGAAGAACGCAGTGGGCCAGGCAGATTCTATGGAAAAGAGTAAACAGTCAACATTTCGGGTTGAGATCCTTCATCAAGCCCAAAACGTCGACTGTACTTTTTTCCACAGAGGCTGCCTGGTCTGCTGAGTTCCTCCAGCATTTTGTGTGTGTTGCTCGGATTTTCAGCATCTTCAGGTTTTCTCACCTCCGATATTAAACCTGATTCTGAACTTAATCAGGTCACTTACACTCTCAGCCAAGTTATTTATATTACATTTATTTATATTATAAACAACAAAACAGGGATACATTTCCTGCAGTCTGCCCTATCTACTCTCCTGATATGTTTACATAGCCCAATCGTCTCCTCTCTTTACTTCCTCTGCTCCAGGGAGAACGGACCTAGCTTCTCCAATCTCTCCTCAGATATGAACTGCTCCATCCCAACAACATCTCCTCTGCACCATCTTCAGCACAATCACAACTTTCCCATAGTGTGGTGACCAGAACTGCACACGGTACTCTCCAGCGAGGTTTAAGCAATGTTTTATAAAACTGAAGCATATCCTGTGTCTTTTGCTGACTAATGAAGACCAGTATTCTCTACACCTCTTTAACCACATGGTGGTGCAAGGAGTGCACCAAATGCTACGTATTTCCAGCATTTTTGTTCTTTTTAATATAAAACACATCTTCTTTTCCATTTTCCTTCAAGTACTCATCAACCTCTATTTACATTTCTGACCTACACAAAATTCTTCACAAGCATTTGGACAGACAAGACTCATTTTGAGGGGTCAGCGGTGAAAAGCATGAGCAGCTTCAGGTTCCTAGTGATGAAGTCTTAAGGGGATTCCCAGATTCCTGTAAATAATGGTTAAGCTTGAGTCTGTGTATCCTGGTCTGAGAATGGCTGCAGCATGTTTGAGCAGCTGCTCTTTGGAGTGAGATAAGGATTTAGCAGGGGGATGGGAACCGGAATGATAGAGCGGAGGAAGGGGAAAACAGAAATAAATCTAAGATAGTGAGCAGTAAAGATGTCAGGAAAGACAGGCAGGTGATGGGGCAAATTTGCAGCCATTGGGATGAGTTGCAGTGCAATCAAAGAAAAAAGTACCAAATACTGGACTTAAGGTGTTATACTTAAATGTACACAGCATAAGGAATAAGGTGGATGATCTTGTTGTACAGCTATAGATTGGCAGGTATGATATTGTGACCATCACTGAGACGTGGCTAAAGGATGCATGTCTCTGGGAGCTGAACGTCCAAGGATACACAGTGTATCGGAAGGATAGGAAGGTAGGCAGAGGGGGAGGCGTGGCTTTATTGGTAAGAAATCATATTAAATCATTAGAAAGAGGTGACATTGGATCAGAAGGTGCAGAATCTTTATGGGTTGAGCTAAGAAATAGCAGGGGTAAAAGGACGCTGATGGCTGTTATTTATAGGCCTCCAAACAGCTGCAGGGATGTGGACTACAAATTACAACTGGAAACAGAAAAGGCTTGTCAGAAGGGCAGTGTTATGATAATTGTGGGCGATTTTAACATGCGAGTGCATTGGGAAAATCAGGTTGGCACTGGATCTCAAGAGAGAGAATTTGTAGAATGTCTGCGAGATGGCTTTTTAGAACAGCTTGTTGTTGAGCCCACTAGGGGATCGGCTGTACTAGATTGAGTATTGTGTATTTCAGTGGAGTAACGGAAATTACAGTGGCATGAGAGAGGAACTGGCCAAAGTTGACTGGAAAGGGATACTGGTGGGAAAAACGGCAGAGCAGCAGTGGCTGGAGTTTATGCAGGAAGGTGCAAGACAGATATATTCCAAAAAAGAAGAAATTTTCGAATGGAAAAAGGATACAAGAGGATTGGGTAGTTTTTAAAAGCTTACAAAAGGAAACTAAGAAGGTCATTAAGAGGGAAAAGATGAATTATGAAAGGAAGCTAGCAAATAATATCAAAGAGGATACTAAAAGCTTTTTCAAGTATATAAAGAGTAAAAGACAGGTGAGAGTAGATATAGGACTGATAGAAAATGATGCTGGAGAAATTGTAATGGGAGATAAGGAGATGGTGGAGGAACTGAACGAGTATTTTGCATCAGTCTTCACTGAGGAAGACATCAGCAGTATACCAGACACTCAAGGGTGGCAGGGAAGAGAAGTGTGCGCAGTCACAATTATGACAGAGAAAGTACTCAGGAAGCTGAATAGTCTAAGGGTAGATAAATCTCCCAGACCAGATGGAATGCACCGTTCTGTTCTGAAGGAAGTAGCTGTGGAGACTTTGGAGGCATTAAAAATGATCTTTCAATGAGGACAGATAGCAGCGCGCGCAGCCCTCCTGTGAAAAATGATATCGTATTCGTTAAGTAGGGGCCCTGGACAATTCTGATTTGATGGAGACAGCCGTGAAAGCACAGGGGAACATCTGGACAAATTTCGGGAATCTTCCGGAGGGAAGGCCTCAAAATCCCCGGCTTTGCCTGCTGTTGGCGACCAAGATTGAGGTCGAATCGTTCAGACAGAGATGGCGCTCAGTACTCGGTGTCAGAGAGCTGATCGGAGGCTCGAAATTTTCGGATGACTCAGGGTCGGACTGTGTTCGGGCATAACAGGGAAAGTTTTTCTTCCTTCTCCCGTCTGCGTGAGATGTGGGACATTTGAGAGACTTTGAACTTTTTACTGTGCTCATGGACTTCTTCATCAAGTTATGGTATTGTTGCACTGTTGAAACTATATGTTATAATTATGTGGTTTTGTTAGTTTTTTTCAGTCTTGGTCTGTCTTGTGTTTTGTGATATCACACCGGAGGAAATATTGTATCATTTCTTAATGCATGCATTACTAAATGACAATAAAAGAGGACTGCGTGTCTTCATAATCTAAAAAAAAAGTCGATAGATTCTGGCATGGTGCTGGAGGACTGGAAGATTGCAAATGTCACTCTGCTATTTAAGACGGGGGCAAGGAAGCAAAAAGGAAATTATAGACCTGTTAGCTTGACATCAGTAGTTGGGAAGTTGTTGAAGTCGATTGTCAAGGATGAGGTTATGGAGTACCTGGAGGCATATGACAAGATAGGCAGAACTCAGCATAGTTTCCTTAAAGGAAAATTCTGCCTGACAAACCTATTACAATTTTTTGAGGAAATTACAAGTAGGCTGGACAAGCGAGATGCAGTGGATGTTGTATATTTGGATCTTCAGAAGGCCTTTGACAAGGTGCCACACGAGACTGCTAAACAACATAAGAGCCCATGGAGTTACGGGAAAGTTACATATGTGAATAGGGTGTTGGCTGATTGGCAGGAAACAGAGTGGGAATAAAGGGATCCTATTCTGGTTGGCTACCAATTACCAGTGGTGTTCCACAGGGGTCTGTGTTGGGGCCGCTTCTTTTTGCATTGTACATCAACGATTTGGATTATGGAATAGATTGCTTTGTGGCTAAGTTTGCTGATGATACAAAGATAGGTGGAGGGGCCGGTAGTGCTGAGGAAACAGAGAGTCTGTTTCAGAGAGACTTGGATAGATTGGAAAAATGGGCAAGGAAGTGGCAAATGAAATATAATGTTGGAAAGTGTATGCTTATGCACTTTGGCAGAAGAAATAAACGGGCAGACTATTATTTAAATAGGGAGAGAATTCAAAGTTCTGACATGCAACGGGACTTGGGAGTCCTTGTACAGGATACCCTTAATGTTAACCTCCAGGTTGAGTCGGTGGTGAAGAAGGCGAATGCAATGTTGGCATTCATTTCTAGAGGAATAGAGTATAGGAGCAGGGATGTGATGTTAAGCTCTATAAGGTGCTGGTAAGACCTCACTTGGAGTACCGTGGGCAGTTTGGCTCCTTATTTAAGAAAGGATGTGCTGACGTTGGAGAGGGTACAGAGAAGATTCACTAGAATGATTCCAGAAATGAAAGGGTTAACATATGAGGGACATTTGTCCGCTCTTGGGATTGTATTCCTTGCAGTTTAGAAGAATGAGGGGGGACCTCATAGAAACATTTCGAATGTTGAAAGGTACGGACAGAGTGGATGTGGCAAAGTTGTTTCCCATGATGGACGAGTCTAGTACCAGCGGGCATGACTTAAGGATTGAAGGGCACCCGTTCAGAACAGAGATGCAAAGAAATTTTTTTTGCCAGAGGGTGGTGAATCTAAGGAATTTGTTGCCACGGGTGGCAGTGGAGGCCAAGTCATTGGGTGTATTTAAGGCAGAGATTGATAGGTATCTGAGTAGCCAGGGCATCAAAGGTTATGGCGAGAAGGTTGGGGAGTGGGACTAAATGGGAGAATGGATCAGCTCATGATAAAATGGCGGAGCAGCCTCGATGGGCCGAATGGCCTACTTCTGCTCCTTTTTCTTATGGTCTTATGGTCTTATAGCCTAAAAGCTCACAAAACCCACAAAAGGATGTCTCCTGATTTTGACAAAAGGTGTTTGCTGATGGAGATTAGACAGGACATTCCTTTTTTAATTCAATCATAAAAATTGGTGTATGCTCTTATCTTTGTAATTAAGTTTTGGCTCCAACAAACCAGGTAGGGCATTCCTTTCTTAATTAAAGTGGCTAGAGTGTCTATCAAACTGATTGTCCTTTTGTATCAATAATCCACTTACTTGACTGGAATATCTATTTTTTTTGAGGTGATTAAGTGGTCTTTGTCTCGGACTATCACTGTTGCTGAACGTGTGACTTTGGGGGTTAGCTAGAAATTGTTTTCTGCATACGTGACAAAGATGGTATAAAAGCTCCGTATCGCTGTGCTTCAATAGAGAGAACTCCATGGCTGACTCTGTAAGAGTGCAGAAAGAGGGTTCTCTGTCGTAGCTTGCTACTAATAAGGGTGGAAAAGAATCAACTGTGGTACTTGTTTGGTAATGAGAGATAAAGAATGACAGTGGATGGGTATTTTTGGGATTAGGAATGCCGTGACCAGTGGTGTACCACCGGGATAGGTACTAGCACCTTAATGTTTGCTATATAACTTAGTTATCAATGTAAGAGGTATGATCAGTAATTTTGTAGATAATGATAGTTTCACTCAGGAAGACACTGATCAATTGGTGAATTGGGCAAAGCAATGGCAGATGGAATTTAATCTTTCTAAGCGATACATTTGGGAGGTCAAAGTTAGAAAATAGACTAAGTAGATAGGGCGGCAGACTTGACACTGTCCTTCATTAGCCAGGGCATAGACATAACGGAAGGGAAGCTACGGTGCAACTTTATAAAATTATGCACTGTTTTAACTGCCATTGTGCAGAAAGAACATGAATGTATTGGAGAGAGAGCATATGAGTTCACCAAATGTTATGAGAAGGGTTTGTTTATCTTGCAGTGGAGTAAGCTGAGAAAGACCAGAAACAGGTGTACAAAATTATGAGGGGCATAGATAGGGTAGTCAGTAGTAAACATGTCTCTGCAGCAGAAGTATTTAGAACAGGGCATAGGTTTAACAAAAGGATTGAGAGGTCTACAGGGGACACAAGTTAAAAAACTGGCTGGAACCTGGAACATACTGACCGAGTGGGAGTCAGAGGTAGCTAACATTGCAACATTTACAAAGTATCTAGTCATGCACTTGAATCACCAGGAGCATGTTGACCAAGTACTTGTAAATGGGATTAGTACAGATGGGTACTTGATGGAAGAAACAATTGTCACTTAGTTCCATCTCTAGACTGGTAGAGTATTGGTTAATAGCTGAATCAGGGCAAGGAAGTAGGGCTAATGGCCCATCCTGATTCTATTTCCTGTCAGGTAGTACTAACCAATAACATGTTCATTAAGTAACACACACAAAATGTTGGAAGAACTCAGCAGGCCAGGCAGCATCTATGGAAAAGAATAAACAGTCCACATTTTGGGCCGAGACCCTTTATCAGTTCTGGTTCCTCCAGCATTTTGTGTGCGTGGTTTTGAATTTCCAGCCTCCAAAGATTCTTTCATGTTTAGAAACGTAGAAAATAGGTGCAGGAGTAGGCCATTCAGCCCTTCAATCCTGCACCGCCAGTCAGTACGATCATGGCTGATCATCCAACTCAGAACCCTGTACCTGCCTTCTCTCCATACCCCTGATCCCTAAGGGCCATATCTAACTCCCTCTTAAATATAGCCAATGAACTGGCCTCAAATGTTTCCTGTGGCAGAGAATTCCACAGATTCACCACTCTCTGTGTGAAGAAGTTTTTCCTCATTTCAGTCCTAAAAGGCCTGAAACTTTATCCTCAAACTGTGACCCCTCGTTCTAGACTTCCCCAACATCGGGAACAATCTTCCTGCATCTAGCCTGTCCAATCCCTTTAGAATTTTACACGTTTCAATCAGATCCCCCCCCCCCAATCTTCTAAATTCCAGAGGGTATAAGCCTAGTCGATCCAGTCCTTCATCATATGAAAGTCCTGCCATCCCAGGAATCAATCTGGTGAACCTTCTTTGTACTCCCTCTATGGCAAGAATGTCTTTCCTCAGATTAGGGGACCAGAACTGTACACAATACTCCAGGTGTGGTCTCACCAAGGCCTTGTACAACTGCAGTAGTACCTCCCTGCTCCTGTACTCGAATCCTCTTGCTATGAATCCCAGCATACCATTCGCCTTTTTCACCGCCTGCTGTACCTGCATGCCCACTTTCAAAGACTGGTGTACAATGACACCCAGGTCTCGTTGCACCTCCCCTTTTCCTAATCGGCCACCATTTAGATAATAATCTATTTTCCTGTTCTTGCCACCAAAGTGGATAACCTCACATTTATCCACATTAAATTGCATCTGCCATGAATTTGCCCACTCACCCAACCTATCCAAGTCACCCTGCATCCTCTTAGCATCCTCCTCACAGCTAACACTGCCACCCAGCTTCATGTCATCCATAAACTTGGAGATGCTACATTTAATTCCCTCGTCTAAGTCATTAATATATATTGTAAACAACTGGGGTCCCAGCACTGAGCCTTGCAGTACCCCACTAGTCACTGGCTGCCATTCTGAAAAGGTCCCGTTTATTCCCACTCTTTGCTTTCTGTCTGCCAACCAATTCTCTATCCACATCAATACCATACCCCCAATACCGCGTGCTTTAAGTTTGCACACCAATCTCCCACGTGGGACCTTGTCAAAAGCCTTTTAAAAATCCAAATATACCACATCCACTGGTTCTCCCCATCCACTCTACTAGTTACATCCTCAAAAAATTCTATGAGATTCGTCAGACATGATTTTCCTTTCACAAATCCATGCTGACTTTGTCCGATGATTTCACCGCTCTCCAAATGTGCTGTTATCACATCTTTGATAACTGACTCTAGCATTTTCCCCACCACCGATGTTAGGCTAACCGGTCTATAATTCTCCGGTTTCTCTCTCCCTCCTTCTTTAAAAAGCGGGGGGACATTAGCCACCCTCCAATCCTCAGGAACTAGTCCAGAATCTAAAATTTTGAAAAATTATGAAAAATGAATCCACTATTTCTTGGGCCACTTCCTGAAGCACTCTGGGATGCAGACCATCTGGCCCTGGGAATTTATCTGGCTTCATTTTTTAAATTTACCTAACATGTATTTCCCTCAGTTCCTCCATCTCACTAGACCCTCTGTCCCCTACTATTTCTGGAAGATTATTTATGTCCTCCTTAGTGAAGACAGAACCAAAGTATTATTCAATTGGTCTGCCATGTCCTTGCTCCCCATAATCAGTTCACCTGTTTCTGTCTGCAGGGGACCTACATTTGTCTTAACCAATCTTTCTTTTCAAATACCTATAAAAGCTTTTACAGTCAGTTTTTATGTTCCCTGCCAGCTTTCTCTCATAATCTTTTTTCCCTTTCCTAATTAAGCCCTTTGTCCTGCTCTGCTACACTCTTGAGTTTCTCCAAGTCCTCAGGTGTGCCGCTTTTTCTGGCTAATTTGTATGTTTCTTCTTTGGAATTGATACTATCCCTAATTTCCCTTGTCAGCCACGGGTGCACTACCTTCCCTGGTTTATTCTTTTGCCAAACCGGGATGAACAATTGTTGTAGTTCATCCATGTGATCTTTAAATGCTTGCCATTGCATATCCACCGTCAACCCTTTAAGTATCATTTGTCAGTCTATCTTAGCTAATTTACGTCTCATACCTTCAAAGTTACCCTTCTTTAAGTTCAGAACCTTTGTTTCTGAATTAACTATATCACTCTCCATCTTAATGAAGAATTCCACCATATTATGGTCACTCTAAGGGGCCTCGCATGACAAGATCGCTAACTAACCCTTCCTCATTGCTCAATACCCCGTCTAGAATGGCCTGCTCTCTAGTTGGTTCCTCGACATGTTGGTTCAGAAAACTATCCCGCATACATTCCAAGAAATCCTCTTCCTCAGCACCCTTACCAATTTGGTTCACCCAATCTATATGTAGATTGAAGTCACCCATTATAATTGCTGTTCCTTTATTGCATGCATTTCTAATTTCCTGTTTAATGCCATCCCCAATCTCACTACTACTGTTAGGTGGCCTGTACACAACTCCCACCAGCGTTTTCTGCCCCTTAGTGTTATGCAGCTCTGCCCATATTGATTCCACATCTTCCCGGCTAATGTCCTTCCTTTCTATTGCGTTAATCTCCTCTCTAACCAGCAATGCCACCCCACCTCCTTTTCTTTCATGTCTATCCCTCCTGAATATTGAATATCCCTGAATGTTGAGCTCCCATCCTTGGTCACTCTGGAGCCATGTCTCTGTGATCCCAACTATATCATATTCATTAATAACTATCTTCACATTCAATTCATCCACCTTGTCACGAATGCTCCTTGCATTGACACACAAAGCCTTCCAGGCTTGCTTTTACAACACTCTTAGCCCTTATACAATTATGTTGAAAAGTGGCCCTTTTTGACTTTTGCCCTGGATTTGCCGGCCTGCCACTTTTACTTTTCACCTTACTACTTTTTGCTTCTACCCTCATTTTACACCCCTCTGTCTCTCTGCACTTGTTCCCATCCCCCTGCTACATTAGTTTAAATCCTCCTGAACAACAGTAGCAAACGCTCCCCCTAGGACATAGGTTCCAGTCCAGCCCAGGTGCAGACTGTCCTGTTTGTACTGGTCCCACCTCCTCCAGAACTGGTTCCAATGCCCCAGAAATTTGAATCCCTCCCCCTTCCACCATTTTTCAAGCCACGTATTCATCTGAAATATCCTTCTATTTCTACTCTGATTAGCACGTGACACTGGTAGTAATCCAGAGATTATTACCTTTGTGGTCCTACTTTTTAGTTTATCTCCTAACTCCCTAAATTCACCTTGTAGGACCACATCCTGTTTTGTACCTATATCATTGGTACCTATGTGCACCACAACCACTGGCTGTTCACCCTCCCACTCCAGAATGTCTTGCAGCCGCTCAAAGACATCCTTGACCCTTGCACCAGGGAGGCAACATACCCTCCTGGAGTCTCGTTTGTGATACTACCTGTTCATAAATGCTCACTCAGCTCTGGGGCTCATTATAACCTTATTACTTATACAGGTGCACATTCCTATATCAGAAATTCTGAAATCCAAAAAGCTACGAAAACCAAAGTTTTTTTCACCAACAGCTGACGTCACTCAGGTGTGATGTGGCAGCACTAGCAGAGACTGCCAGACGTCAGTTTTGGCTTAGCGCTCGTACTGGTTACACGTGCACTTGCTGTTCACTGATATTTTGCATTCACTGTTGACTTTGTGTTTAATTTCACTGTGAAAATGTCAAAAAGAGTTGCAGATACCCCTATGGGTAACAATGAGAAAAAGAGGAGGAAGCATCTATCATTATCAATAACACAGAAAGTGGAGTTATTGCAGAAGCTTGATCGTGGTGTGTCTGTGTGGCGTCTTACTGAAGAAAATAGTGTCGGAACTACCACTGTATATGATTTAAATAAACAGAAAGACACTGATACTGAACTTTTATAGTGACAGTGACGTCCTACATTTATTCCAATAAGTCATTTACCATGAGTTTGATTTGATTCATTTGAAGCTGTATATTTTTATGTTTTATTGAATCTTTTTGTTGGAAATAAAATTTTTTATTGTCATTATTCCCTAATACAGTATAACAACTATTTACATAGCATATAAGTAATCTAGAGATGATTTAAAGTATACGGGAGGATATGCGTAGGTTTGGTGCGCTGCCGGGTCCTAGAGTCCACCACACTGAGACAGGTTAAATAAGGGACTTGAGCATACGTGTTTTTTGGTATCGGGGCGGGGGGGGGGGCGGTCCTGAAATCTGAAAAATTTTGAATTCTGAAATGCAACTGGCCCAAGGATTTTGGATAAGGGATTATGGGCCTGTATATACCTAGCACTGGAGACACCAGAAACAATCACTGACATTACCATCATCAGCACAGAGCAAAAGCAAAAGGACCAGTGACACAAACGTAGGTTAGACAGTGAGTAAATGGCTCAGTTTTAAACACAGAGTCATATCCAGTGTCTGCATTACATACCTGTAGGTCAAGAGTGGTGAGGAATATATTCCCTTTATCATAAAGAACTTGGCAACCAATCTAACTTGCACCCATTCACTATCTCAGCACCAGAGTTGCATTGTGCACCCTATGCAGAAATGTTAGAAACCTTTGAAAATTCCTCCCAAATCAGGATGTTGCAGTAGGTGAGCAAGAAAACAAGAGTGTAAGAACACGATCCATGATGACTGTGACAACATCATCAACCTCTAATTTCCTTTTCCCAAACCTTGTACATTTTTTGCAATATTTTCATATCGTCATTTGAATTTCTATCAGAGATCCAAAACTATTTTTCAAAGTTATCAGAGGTAAAATTGTGCCCTTACAAACACATTATAATTAGACTACAAGACCATGACAAAAGGGCAGAAATAGAACATCTGGCCCATCGAGTTTGCTGAGCCAAAAGGGGCGTCCATGTATTCTGAAGCTGTGCCTCCTGGTTCTAGACTCTCCCCTACTATAGGAAACATCTTCTCCACATCCACTCTATCTCGGCCTTTCAATATTTGAGAATGAGATCCCTCCCCCCATTCTGCAGTATGTAGTGAGACTGAGGAAGGGCAAGCAGATGATACGACAAAATTGCAGTCAGTGGGATGAGTTGAAGTGTAACATGGGGACAAAATCAAAAAGGGTGACGAATACAGGACTGAAGGTGTTACATTTGGAGGCATTATACAAGGGTGTGTTTTCTTCCCTGATTTGTTTAATGTGTACAGTGAAACAATATTACAAAAAATAAGAGACATCTTGGGAATCAAAGTTGGTGGTGAAAGTATCAATATCTTTAGATACGTGGATGACACTGTGTTAATTGCAAGTACGGAGGAAGAACTACAAAACTTAATTGATATAGTTGTTGAAGAAAGTGCAAAAATGGGTCTATCTATCAATTGCAAAAAGACAGAATGTATGGTGATATCCAGAAAGAAGGAGAATCCTATCTGCAGACTGAGAATAAATGGGGAAGACATAAAACAAGTACAGAACTTTTGCTGTTTAGGAAGCTGGGTGGCATCAGATGGCAGGTGCGACATGGACATCAAAAGAAGAATAGGGATGGCGAAAGACACCTTTACGAGAATGAAGAGTATACTGACCAACACTAAACTAGGCATGACAACCTGCCTCAGAGTACTGAAATGTTATGTTTATCCAGTTATGTTATACGGCTCAGAATATTGGACAATATCTAGTAACATGAGGAAACGAATTAAAGCAGCAGAGATGTGGTTTTTGAGGAGGATGCAAAGAATATCATGGACGAAACGAATATCTCATGAGGATATCATGAGCAGAGCAAGCACAGGAAGAGAAATAATGTATGAGATCATGAAAAGGCAACGTAACTTCATTGGACAAGAAGTGTTAGAATGCACGGTAATTATGGGAAAGATTGAAGGGAGGAAAGCAAAGACAAATGATGATGGGGACAGCAGCCGGAGAACTGGAAATGAATACCAATGAATTGATTCACTTGACCCGAAACAGGAGTGTGTGGGCCATGGCAGTCAAAGCTCAAACTGGGCACGGCACCTGATGATGATGATGATATTTGAATGCACCACTATATGGAATAAGGTAGATGATCCTGTATCACAGACATATTGGCAGGTATGATGTTGTGAGCATCACCGAGTTGTGGCTGAAACAAGATCATAGTTAAAAGCTTAACATCCAAGGATACACATTGTATTGAAAGGACAGGCAGGTAGGCAGACAGAATGGGTGGCTCTGTTGGTAAAAAATGAAAATTAATCCTTAGAAAGATGGGATACATAATCTGTTGATGTAAAATCCTTGTGGGATGAGTTAAGAAACTGCAAGGGTAAAAAGACACTGCTGGAAGTTATTTACAGGCTCACAAACAGCAGCCAGGATGTGGGATATAAATTGCAAAGTGAAACACAAAAGGCATGTAATAAGCATAATGTTACGATTTCATGGAGGATTTCAATATGCAGGGAAATTGGGAAAATCAGGTTGGAGCTGGATCTCAAGGAGGGAATTTGTAGATGCCTACGAGATGGCTTTTTAGAGCAGCTTGTGGTTGAGCTCATTAGAAGAAAGGCACTTCTGGACAGGGTGTTGTGTAATGAACCAGATTTGATAAAGGAACCCTTAGGAAATAGTGATCATAATATGACAGAATAAACTCTGCAGTTTGAGAAAGAGACGATAAATTCTGATGTATTATTACAGTAAAGTAAAGGGAACTGCAGAGACATGAGAAATAATGCTGGCCAAAGTTAATTGGAAGGGGTCACTATCAGGGATGATAGTAGAAAAGCAAAGGCTGGAGTTTCCAGGGACAATTCAGAAGGTGGTGCAGGATTCCAAAGATGAATCCTGTATTCTAAATCCTGTATTCCTGTAATCCTGTATTCTAAAGGAAGGATGAGGCAACCACGGCTGACAAGGGAAGTCAAAAACAGCATAAAAGCAAACAAGAGGGCATACAATATAGCAAAAATTACTGGGAAGTTAGAAGATTGCGAAGCTTTTAAAAAAATAGAAGGCAACTAAAAAAACATAAGGAGAGAAAAGATAAAATATGAAGGTAAGCTAGTCAGTAACAAAGTCAGTAGAATTTCCTTAAAGGAAAACTTTGCCTAACAAATCTGTCAGAATTTTGCCTGGTGATGAAACATTTGCAAATGGATTGCCAGGATCAGAGAACAACTTAACCATCAGCCACCCAAGTTACACACTTCAGGTGTTTTCCAGTTCATTCTGGAATGGTTCTGGACGAATGGAAAATTCCAAATGTCACTGCAATCTTTAAGAAGGGAGAGAGACAAAAGAAAAGAAATTATAGGCTAGTTAGCCAGACTCCAAAGGTTGGGAAGATGTTGTAGTCCATCATTAAGGATGAGCAATTGGAGTACTTGGAGGTGCATTATAAGGTAAGCCAGGGTCAGCATGGTTTCCTTAAGGGGAAGGCTTGCTTGACAAATCTGCTGGAATTCTTTGAGGAAATAACAGGCAGGATAGACAAATGAGAGTCTGTAGGTGTTGTTTATTTGGATTTTCAGAAGGCCTTTGATAAGGTGCCACACATGAAGCGGATTAACAAGATATTATGTCATGATAATAATATCATATTATGATATTATGTCACTCTGCTATTTAAGAAGGGGGCAAGGAAGCAAAAAGGAAATTATAGACCTGTTAGCTTGACATCAGTGGTTGGGAAGTTGTTGGAGTCGATTGTCAAGGATGAGGTTACGGAGTATTGGAGGCATATGACAAGATAGGCAGAACGCAGCATGGTTACCTTACAGGAAAATCCTGCCTGACAAACCTATTACAATTTTTTGAGGAAATTACAAGTAGGCTAGACAAGGGAGATGCAGTGGATGTTGTATATTTGGATTTTCAGAAGGCCTTTGACAAGGTTCCACACATGAGGCTGCTTAACAAGGTAAGAGCCCATGGAATTACAGGAAAGTTACATACGTGGATAGGGCGATGGCTGACTGGCAGGAAACAGAGTGGGAATAAAGGCATCCTATTCAGGTTGGCTGCCAGTTACCAGTGGTGATCCACAGGGGTCCACGTTGGGGCCGCTTCTTTTTACGTTGTATATCAATGATTTGGATTATGGAATAGATGGCTTTGTGGCTAAGTTTGCTGATGATACAAAGATAGGTGGAGGGGCCGGTAGTGCTGAGGAAACAGAGAGTCTGCAGAGAGACTTGGATCGATTGAAAGAATGGGCAAGAAAGTGGCAAATGAAATACAATGTTGGAAAGTGTATGCTTATGCACTTTGGCAGAAGAAATAAACGGGCAGACTATTATTTAAATAGGGAGAGAATTCAAAGTTCTGAGATGCAACGGGACTTGGGCGTCCTCGTGCAGGATACCCTTAAAGTTAACCTCCAGGTTGAGTCAGTAGTGAAGAAGGCGAATGCAATGTTGGCATTCATTTCTAGAGGAATAGAGTATAGGAGCAGGGATGTGATGGAGAGGCTCTATAAGGCGCTGGTAAGACCTCACTTGTGGAGTACTGTGGGCAGTTTTGGTCTCCTTATTTAAGAAAGGATGTGCCGATGTTGGAGAGGGTACAAAGAAGATTCACTAGAATGATTCCAGGAATGAGAGGGTTAACATATGAGGAACATTTGTCCGCTCTTGGGACTGTATTTCTTGGAGTTTAGAAGAATGAGGGGGGACTTCATAGAAACATTTCGAATGTTGAAAGGCATAGACAGAGTTTATCTGGCAAAGTTGTTTCCCATGATGGGGAAGACTAGTATGAGAGGGCATGACTTAAGGATTGAAGGGCGCCCATTCAGAACAGGGGTGCGAAGAAATTTTTTTTGCCAGAGGAATCTAAGGAATTTGTTGCCACAGGTGGCAGTGGAGGCCAAGTCATTGGGTGTATTTAAGGCAGAGATTGATAGGTATCTGAGTAGCCAGGGCATCAAAGGTTATGGTGAGAAGGCAGGGGGAGTGAGACTAAATGGGAGAATGAATCAGCTCATGATAAAATGGCGGAGCAGACTCGATGGGCCGAGTGGCCGACTTCTGCTCCATTGTCTTATGGTCTAATTACAGGAAAGATACTAGCATGGATAAAAGATGAGCTGATTGCCAGGAGGCCAGGTGTCAGAATAAACGGGATCATTTCTAGTTGGCTACCGGTGACTAGTGGTGTTTCACAGGGGTCTGTATCGGGTCCGCTTCTTTTCATATTATATGACAATGATTTGGATGGTGGAATTGATGGCTTTGTGGTCAAGTTTGCAGACTAAAGGTAGCTGGAGAAACAGTGTTGAGGAAGCAGAGAATCTGCAGAAGGGCTTGGACAGATTTAGAGAATGGAAGGGTTCTAAGAGTAAGCCTAGCAATTATCAGCCTGTGAGTTTGACGTCAGTGGTGGGTAAATTGATGGAAAGTATTCTTAGAGATGGTATATATAATTATCTGGATAGACAGGGTCTGATTAGGAACAGTCAGCATGGACTTGTGCGTGGAAGGTCATGTTTGACAAATCTTATTGAATTTTTTGAAGAGGTTACTAGGAGAGTTGACGAGGGTAAAGCTGTCTATATGGACTTCAGTAAGGCTTTTGACAAGGTTCCACACGGAAGGTTCAATCGTTAGGTATTAATACTGAAGTAGTAAAATGGATTCAGCAGTGGCTGGATGGGAGACACCAGAGAGTGGTGGTGGATAACTGTTTGTCGGATTGGAGGCCGGTGACTGGTGGTGTGCCTCAGGGATCTGTACTGGGTCCAATGTCATTTGTCATATACATTAATGATCTGGATGATGGGGTGGTAAATTGGATGAGTAAGTATGCAGATGATACTAAGCTAGGTGGAGTTGTGGATAATGAAGTAGGTTTTCAAAGCTTGCAGACAGATTTAGGCCGGTTAGAAGAGTGGTTCTGAAAGATGACAGATGGAGTTTAATGCTGAAAAATATGAGGTGCAACATTTTGGTAGGACTAATCAAAATAGGACATACATGGTAAATGGTAGGGCATTGAAGAATGCAGTAGAACAGAGGGATATAGGAATAATGGTGCAAAGTTCCCTGAAGGTGGAATCTCATGTGGATAGGGTGGTGAAGAAAGCTTTTGGTATGCTGGCCTTTATAAATCAGAGCATTGAGTATAGGAGTTGGGATGTAATGTTGAAATTGTACAAGGCATTGGTGAGGCCGAATTTGGAGTATTGTGTACAGTTTTGGTCACCAAATTATAGGAAGGATGTCAACAAAATAGAGAGAGTACAGAGAAGATTTACTAGAATGTTAACTGGGTTTCATCACCTGAGTTACAGAGAAAGGTTGAACAAGTTAGGTCTTTATTGTTTGGAACGTAGGTTTAGGCGGTGGACTTGAAAGAGGTATTTAAAATTATGAGGGGGATAGATAGAGTTGACATGGATAGGCTTTTTCCATTGAGAGTAGGGGAGATTCAAACAAGAGGACATGAGTTGAGAGTTAAAGGGCAAAAGTTTAGGGGTAACATGAGGGGGAACTTCTTTACTCAGAGAGAGGTAGCTGTGTGGAATGAGGTTCCAGCAGAAGTGGTTGAGGCAGGTTCGATGTTGTCGTTTAAAGTTAAATTGGACAACTATATGGACAGGAAAGGAATGGAGGGTTATGGGCTGAGTGCAGGTCGGTGGGACTAGGTCAGAGTAAGAGTTCGGCACGGACTGTAATTGTTACATGGTTTTATATATATGGTTATAAGTGGCAGATGAAATATAGTGCAGGGAAGTTTATGGTCATGCACTTTAATAGAAGGAATAAAGGTGTGGATTATTTTCTATGAATGGAGAAAATTCAAAAATCAGAGTTGCAGAGGAACTTGGGAATCCTCGTGCAAAATTTTCTAAAGGTTAACTTGCAAGTCAGTGGTAAGGAAGGCAAATGCGGTGTCAGCATCTATTTTGAGAGGACTCGTATACTAGAGCAAGGATATGATACTGAAGCTTTCCAAGGCATTGGTGAGGACTCACTTGGGAGTACTGAGAGCAGTTTTGGGTCTCTTATCTAAGAAAAGGTGTGCTGGCATTGGAGAGAGTCCAGAGGAGGTTCATGAGAATGATTCCATGAATGAAAGGGATAGTATATGAGAAGTGTTTGATTGCTCAGGGCCTGTATTTGCCGGAGTTTAGCAGAATAAGGAGGGAATGCATTGAAACCTATCAAATATAAGGTTGTGTGCTTAGCCCCTGCTCCACTCACTTTTTACACCTATGACCGTGAGGCTAAGCACAGCTCTAATACCATATTGAGATTTGCTGACGACAACACTGTTGTAGGTCAAATCAAAGTTGGTAACGAATCAGCATATAGGAGGGAGATTGAAAATCTGGCTGAGTGGTGCCATAACAACCTCTTACACGATATCAGCAAGACCCAAGAGCTGATAATTGATTTCAGAAGGAGGAAACTGGCGTCCATGAGCCAGTCCTCAGCGGAGGACCAGAGGTGGAGAGGGCCAGCAACTTTAAATTCCTCAGTGTTAATATTTTGGAGGATCTGTCCTGGGTCCAGCACACAAGTGCAATTACAATGAAAGTGTGGCAGCACCTCTACTTCCTTAGGAGTTGCAAAGATGCAGCATGACATCTAAAACTTTGACAAATTTCTTTTGATGTGTATATTGACTGGCTACATCACAGTCTTGTATGGGAACATCAATGCCCTTGAACAAAAAGTCATGGATATGACCCAGTCCATCACAGGTAAAGCCCCCCCCCACCATTGAGCACATCTACACGAAGCACTGTCGCAGGAAAGCAGCATCCATCATCAGGGAACCCACCACCCAGGACATGCTCCCTTCTTGCTGCTGCCATCAGGAAGAAAGAACAAAAGCCTCAGGACTCAAACCACCAAGTTCAGGAACAGTCATTATCCCTCAACCATCAGGCTCTTGAACTAAGGGGATAAATTCACCTGCCCCATCACTGAAATGTTCTCACAACCTACGGACTCACTTTCAAGGACTCTTCATCTCATGTTCTCGATATTTATTGCTTTTTTAAAATTATTATACCTTTCTTTTTGTATTCACATAGTCTGCTGCACTCGGGTTGAATGCCTAAGTTGGTGCGGTCTTTCATTGATTCTGTTATGATTCTATTATGGATTTATTGAGAATGCCTGCAAGGCAATGAACCTCAGGGTCGTATATGGCGACATGCAAAAGTTTGGGCACCCCGGTCAAAATTTCTCTTACTGTGAATAGCCAAAAAGTTCTATTCAAAAGGTTCAAAGGAACATCTAAACAAGCCGGATGCGTTTTGGAAACAAGTCCTGTGGACTGATGAAGTTAAAATAGGACTTTATGGCCGCAATGAACAAAGGTATCTTTGGAGAAAAAAGGGTGCAGAATTTCATGAAAAGAACACCTCTCCAACTGTTAAGCACGGGGGTGGATCAATCATGCTTTGGGTTTGTGTTGCAGCCAGTGGCACGGGGAACATTTACTGGTAGAGGGAAGAATGAATTCAATTAAATACCAGCAAATTCTGGAAGCAATCATCACACCGTCTGTAAAAAAGCTGAAGATGAAAAGAGGATGGCTTCTACAACAGGATAATGAACCTAAACACACCTCAAAATCCACAATGGACTACCTCAAGAGGCGCAAGCTGAAGGTTTTGCCATGGCCCTCACAGTCCCCCGACCTAAACATCATCGAGAATCTGTTGATAGACCTCAAAAGAGAAGTGCATGCAAGATGGCTCAAGAATCTCACAGAACTAGAAGTCTTTTGCAAGGAAGAATGGGTGAAAATCCCCCAAACAAGAATTGAAAGACTCTTAGCTGGCTACAAAGTACTGACCATGCAGGGTGCCCAAACTTTTGCTTCAGGCCCTTTTCCTTTTTTGTTATTTTGAAACTGTAAAAGGTGGAAATAAAAAAAATCTTGCTTAAAATATTAAAGAAATGTGTCATCTTTAACTTTATGCCTTTTGTAAATCAGTTCATCTTTTAGTCGCTTAGCTATTCACAGTGACAGTGATCAGGGGTGCCCAAACTTTTGCACGCCACTGTATATGTACTTTGATAACCAATTTACTTCAAATATTGAAAGAACTGTATGTGAAGAGGATGTTTCCTATAGTGGGTGAGTCTAGGACCAGAGGACCGTAATGTGAAGGGTTAATTTACTCGCCATCGGAAAGTTGCTTCTGCAGTGCTAGTCACTGATTGACCCATTTGAAGGATGCGCAGCTTTTTTTCCCTTGCATGCCACGGCACCAGGTTTCCAGTTCCAGGCGCCTCAGTGGTACAAGAACAGCACGTGTGAAAGACATGTGGTCACGATTAGTGCTGAGGAACCATTGGCAAAGGACGCTGCAGATACAGGAGAGCCCATGTGCACTCTTCACTAAATATCCATTTGTTGCAGGTTTAGTCTGTTGTGTAACTTGGGGAGACTTAACTACATATTGTTAAGCTTGAATGTTTAGTGTCATAGTTTTTGTAACTTAGGGTGGCTTAGATGAGCACTTGCTTGACTTAGACGTCTGGCTGCATGTTTTAGTTTTTGTCTGTAAATAAATGGCTAATGTGCTTACCCTTAATCAGTGTCTTCTGTCCCACTTACTGAACCCGTGACCCTGCCTCGCCGTAACAAGGGCACACCCAGAATAGAGGGACCACCATTTAGAACAGAAACGAGAAGGAATTTCTTGAGCCAGAGCATGGTGAAATTGTGGAATTCACTGCCATGGACAGCTGTGGAGGACACGTCACTGAGTATATTTAAAGTAGACATTGATAGGTTCTTGGTTAGTCAGGGTTATCAGAAGAAGGCAGGAGAATGGGGTTGAGAGGGATAATAAATCAGCCATGATGGAATGATACAACAGACTCAATCAGACGAGTGGCCTAATTCTGCCCCTTATGTCTATGGTCTTGTATATCTGAAAAAAAACCTTTTGATATAATCTTTTATATTACTAGCTAGCTTACCTTTATACATCATCTTTTCTCTCCTTATTGCTTTTATTTTTAGGTACTTCTGCTGGTTTTTAAAAGCTTCCCAATCCAATAACTTCCTCCTAATTTTGCTATATTATATGCCCTCTCTTTTGCTTTTATGATTATCAAAGATTGATTCTGTTTCCTCTTTCACACGCCTGTAATCCACAGTGGAAGAGGTGCAGATTAACTGAAGTTGTATCTTAGCTTTAATATGTAACACTTTAGCTTTTAGCTATTAGACCAGTTCTTGGACCACATGGGTACAGGAACGTTTGGCACGTATGTAATTTTAAGTGCATTACCTCATCCACAACTCTGGCAAAGCGGTGCAGAGTAGAAATCACTTCATCATCCCCTTTGCTCAAGGCGAAGTTCTAGAATGTGACAAAAGGCTTTAGGTTTAAATCTGCACAGATTTTTAATATTTTTAAATGAGTTTTCTGCTTTGTTGACAGCATCAACATCTTTCATCCACAGAGCACAATTCCTGCCTTTAACAGTATAACCCCACCCTCCTCCAGGTGGATGTTAGGAATTCTCAGTGGGACTCTGAATATTAGCTAACTTTCCTCTCCTTAGTCCAGTGCTCATTAAGATAATCGTGGCATTGAAACTGCAGCTCAAGTGACTCAGGGAAAACCTACAGACAAATCTCTCTCTTCACAGAACCATGAGACTAAATGAAACAACACTAAAACTTATACATCAGGGCAGTGAAGTTGTACATGGAATAAAAATACAACAGGCTTATAATTCTTTTCTGTTATTACGTCTGATGCAAACATCTATTTATGTCACTTTGGGGTGTGGGCAGCATTGTGGGCTACCTCCTTCTGACCTGCAGTTTTCTGGTGCTACTGGTTATGGATTCTGACACAGCGATAATGAAGGAGCTCACTCCTAGTGCAGTCCCTGCATCTGCTGCCCTCATTCTGTCTAGCTTTCTCTAATTTATTGCCCATCCCTGACTGCCCTTGCATAGATACTAGTGAGATGCTTTGTTAAAACACTGCAGTCTTGCTGGTAATGTTGGTAAGGAGTCTGAGGATTCAGATCCAGTGAAATTGTTTGGTGTGTGACATGGGAGCCACCCTGCAAGTGGTTATTTTAATGACCACGGGTGTCAGTGTTGCGGTCAGAATATCCTTGACAAATAATCATGTTGCATTGAGTTGGTTCACACTAAGCCAGTGCTGTATGTGCCATTACAAAGAAGACACAGCAGTACCTCTACTTTCGTAAAAGTTTGTGAAGATTCAACATGTTATCTCAAATTTGACTAATGGTCCAATATGGAAATACGAAAGCCCTGGAATGGAAAAGCCAACAAGAAGTAGTGGATACATCATGGGTAAAGCCCACCCCACCATTAGGCACATGTGTAAGGACACTGTTGCACAAAAGCAACAACCATCATCTTGGACTCCTACCGTCCAGGCCAAGCTCTCTTCTTGCTACTGCCATCAGGAGAGAGGTACAGGAGTCTCAGGAAGGGTTATAACACAATAGTCATCAGGCACCTAAACCAGAGGGGATAAACACTCAACTTCACTCACCCCAACATAGGACTATGAACTCACAACCTATCAACTCACTTTTAAGGACTTTTCATCTCATGTTCTTGATATTTATTGTTCAATTATTGATTACTTTTTTGCAACTTTTATTACTACTTTCATTGTTTTTTTCCCCTGTATTTATATTTGCAGTTTGTTTTTTACACATTGGTTATGTGTCTGTCTTGTGTATGTATTTTTATTGATTCCATTATTTCTTTGTATTTACTGCAAATGCCCACAAGAAAACAAATCTCAGGGTAGTATATGGTGACATATATGTACTTCATCCGGAACTGCATCGAGGATGTTGTCCCCCAGAAATTGGTCAGGGTCTATCTAAACCAGAAACCATGGATCAACACTTCTCGTGCGACACAGAAATTACGTTGCCGGTAATCAACAGGAGCTCAAGAAATGCAGTTATGATCTGCGCACAGTCATCAAGGCAGTGAAACAACAATACAGGGACAAGATCCAGCCACAACTCTCCACCAACAATACACGCAACTTATGGCAAGGTCTGCACACCATCGCGGATTTCAAACCTAAGCGCAGTGGTGCCGGCAACATCGCTGCCTCTCTCCCAGATGAGCCAAATCTTTTTTACACTCGGTTTGATGTCACCTACACTAAGCCCCCTCTGAGGCTGAATACACAGGTGATTCCAACAAGTCGCAAGGCTGCGGGACCGGACGGCATCCCAGGGCGAGTACTCAGGATGTGCACAGCACAACTGGCAGGTGTGTTTACAGATATTTTTAATCTCTCCCTCTCCCAGTGTAGAGTGCCCTCCTGCTTCAAAACATCCACCATTGTCCCTGTACCCAAAAAAGACAAAGGTAACATGCCTGAATGACTGGAGTCCTGTCAGACTCACTTCAGTAATAAGCAAACAACAGGAATTCTGCAGATGCTGGAAATTCAAGCAACGCACATCAAAGTTGCTGGTGAACGCAGCAGGCCAGGCAGCATCTCTAGGAAGAGGTACAGTCGACGTTTCAGGCCGCGACCCTTCGTCAGGACTAACTGAAGGAAGAGTTAGTAAGAGATTTGAAAGGGGGAGGGGGAGAGGGAGGGGGAGATACAAAATGATAGGAGAAGACAGCAGGGGGAGGGATGGAGCCAAGAGCTGGACAGGTGGTTGGCAAAGGGGATATGAGAGGATCATGGGACAGGAGGTCCGGGGAGAAAGACAGGGGGGTTGGGAGGAACGCACAGGATGGGCAAGGGGTATAGTCAGAGGGACAGAGGGAGAAAAAGGAGAGTGAGAGAAAGAATGTGTATAAAAATAAGTAACAGATGGGGTACGAGGGGGAGGTGGGGCATTAGCGGAAGTTAGAGAAGTCGATGTTCATGCCATCAGGTTGGAGGCTACCCAGACGGAATATAAGGTGTTGTTCCTCCAACCTGAGTGCGGCTTCATCTTTACAGTAGAGGAGGCCGTGGATAGACATGTCAGAATGGGAATGGGATGTGGAATTAAAATGTGTGGCCACTGGGAGATCCTGCTTTCTCTGGTGGACAGAGCGTAGGTGTTCAGCAAAGCGGTCTCCCAGTCTGCGTCGGGTCTCGCCAATATATAGAAGGCCACATTGGGAGCACCGGACGCAGTATATCACCCCAGTTGACTCACAGGTGAAGTGTCACCTCACCTGGAAGGACTGTTTGGGGCCCTGAATGGTGGTAAGGGAGGAAGTGTAAGGGCGTGTGTAGCACTTGTTCCGCTTACAAAGATAAGTGCCAGGAGGGAGATCAGTGAGGAGGGATGGGGGGGGGGGGAAACGAATGGACAAGGGAGTCGCGTAGGGAGCGATCCTTGCGGAAAGCGGGGGGGGGGGGAGGGAAAGATGTGCTTAGTGGTGGGATCCCGTTGGAGGTGGCAGAAGTTATGGAGAATAATATGTTGGACCCGGAGGCTGGTGGGGTGGTAGGTGAGGACCAGGGGAACCCTATTCCTAGTGGGGTGGTGGGAGGATGGAGTGAGAGCAGATGTAAGTGAAATGGGGGAGATGCGTTTGAGAGCAGAGTTGTTGATAGTGGAGGAAGGGAAGCCCCTTTCTTTAAAAAAGGAGGACATCTCCCTTGTCCTGGAATGAAAAGCCTCATCCTGAGAGCAGATGCGGCAGAGACAGAGGAATTGCGAGAAGGGGATGGCATTTTTGCAAGAGACAGGGTGAGAAGAGGAATAGTCCAGATAGCTGTGAGAGTCATAGGCTTATAGTAGACATCAGTGGATAAGCTGTCTCCAGAGACAGAGACAGAAAGATCTAGAAAGGGGAGGGAGGTGTCGGAAATGGACCAGGTAAACTTGAAGGCAGGGTGAAAGTTGGAGGCAAAGTTAATAAAATCAATGAGCTCAGCATGCGTGCAGGAAGCAGTGCCAATGCAGTCGTCGATGTAGCGAAGGAAAAGTGGGGGACAGATACCAGAACAGGCATGGAACATAGATTGTTCCACAAAGCCAACAAAAAGGCAGGCATAGCTAGGACCTATACGGGTGCCCATAGCTACACCTTTAGTTTGGAGGAAGTGGGAGGAGCCAAAGGAGAAATTATTAAGAGTAAGGACTAATTCCGCCAGACGGAGCAGAGTGGTCGTAGAGGGGAACTGATTAGGTCTGGAATCCAAAAAGAAGCGGAGAGCTTTGAGACCTTCCTGATGGGGGATGGAAATATATAGGGACTGGACATCCATGGTGAAAATAAAGCGGTGGGGGCCAGGGAACTTAAAATCATGGAAAAGTTTCAGAGTGTGAGAAGTGTCACAAACATAGGTAGGAAGGGATTGAACAAGTGGGGATAAAACCGTGTCGAGGTATGCAAAAACGAGTTCGGTGGGGCAGGAGCAAGCTGAGACAATAGGTCGGCCAGGGCAGGCAGGTTTGTGGATCTTGGGTAGGAGGTAGAAACGGGAAGTGCGAGATGTGGGAACTATAAAGTTGGTAGCAGTGGATGGGAGATCCCCTAAGCGGATAAAGTCGGTGATGGTGTGGGAGACAATGGCCTGGTGCTCCTTAGTGGGGTCACGATCGAGGGGTAAATAAGGAGGTATCCGCGAGTTGTCGCTGTGCCTTGGCAAGGTAGAGGTCAGTACGCCAGACTACAGCAGCACCCCCCTTATCTGTAATCAATAATAAGTAAATGCTTTGAGAGGCTGGTCAAGGACTACATCTACAGCATGCCACTACCCACACTGGACCCCTTAAAATTTGCCTACTGACACAACCGATCAACAGGTGATGCAATAGCCACAGCTCTACATACCATCCTTACACGTTTGGAGAAGAAGGATGCTTACGTGAGAATGCTGTTCTTGGACTACAGTTCAGCATTCAACACCATAATTCCCTCCGGGCTCGACAAGAAGCTCAGAGACCTCGGCCTTGACCCTGCCTTGTGCAGCTGGATCCTGGACTGTCAGATCGCCAGCAGGTGGTAAGAGTGGGCTCCTTCGCCTCTGCCCCTCAACACATATGCCCCTCAGGGCTGTGTCCTAAGCCCCCTCCTTTACATTCTGCATATCCATGACTGTGTCGCCACTCACATCTCCAATCTGCTAATTAAATTTGCTGATGATACTACATTGATTGGCCTAATCTCTAATAATAATGAGGCAGCCTACGGAGAGGAAGTCATCACCATGACACAGAAGTGTCAAGAAAACAACCTCTCCCTCAATGTTCCGGTTGTGTGGTGAAAGAAGCACAACAGCGCCTCTTCCGCCTCAGACAGTTGAGGAAGTTTGGTATGGGTCCCCAAATCCTAAGAACTTTCTACAGGGGCACAATTGAAAGCATCCTGACTGGTTGCATCACTGCTTGGTATGGGAACTGTACCTCCCGTAATCGCAGGACTCTGCAGAGAGTGGTGCAGACAGCCCAGTGTATCTGTAGATGTGAACTTCTCACTATTCAGGACATTTACAGCAACAGGTGTGTAAAAAGGGCCTGAAGGATTATTAGGGACCCAAGTCACCCCAACCACAAACTGTTCCAGCAGCTACCATCCGGGAAATGGTACTGCAGCATAAAAGCCAGGACCAACAGGCTCTGGGACAGCTTCATCAGACTGATCAATTCACACTGATACAATTATATTTCTATGTTATACTGACTGTCCCGTTGTACATACTGTTTATTATAAATTACTATAAATTGCACATTTAGACAGAGACATAATGTAAAGATTTTTAGATAGATAGATAGATATACTTTATTAATCCCGAGGGAAATTGGGTTTGGTCACAGCCACACCATCCAAGAATAGGGCATAAATATAGCAATACAAAAACCACAAACAATCAAGCAACAAAATGCAAACTATGCCAGATGGAAAATAAGTCCAGGACCAGCCTATTCCACATGCATGTGAAGTAATAAAGTCAATTCAGTTCAATCGATAATAAATTTACTTTGAACTTTGAGAATGCACTGACAGTGGAGGAAATAAAGGTTTCGGAGAAGTAGGTAGGGGCCAATTATGCAGCTGCTTTGTCCAGGAAGGTGCCGAGCTTCTGAAATATTGTTGGTTCTGTACAAGTAGAACACAGAACAATACAGCACAGGAACAGTCCCTTCAGCCCATCACGTTATGCCAACCTAATTAAACTAGAACTAAGCACCATTCCCATTCTCTGTCTTTTCCTGTGCCTATCTAGTCTTTTAAACATCTCGATTGTATTTGCCTCCAATACCACTCCTCGTTGCGCATTCCAGACACCTACCAGTCTATGCAAAACCCTATATATCTCCTTTGAACCTACCACCTCTTACCTAAAATTCATGCCCTCTAATTTTAGGCATGTCAATCCTGGGAAAAAGATACATATCTGAGGGTGCAATTGGACCATCCAGTATCATACCTGTTCTAACAAAGGGTCTTCAACCTGAAACATTAGATTTGCCTCTTGTCCCACAGATGAGTACTTCCAGTATCTTCTGCTTTTATTTTAGAAGAAAGGTGTTTGTGGAGCAGTCAGTCCACTAACCTGACATACCTCCATTTACCTGAGGTTACCTCCCCTCTTGCTGATCCAACTTCCCTTTACGCTCAATCCCAGTACCAGCCCCTGCGTAGGTTACAAATGCCAGGGAAATGCCGCTTGCTGCATTAAATCCTCCTTTCTCAGTCCATGCTCTGTGCAGGGGGTGCTGTCGGGACTCGAGGGACTAAGTTGTGATGAGAGGTTGGTCAGGTTTTTTCACCGTAGGAGAATAAGGGTTGACTTTACAGAGGTGTATAAAATCATGAGGGGCACAGATAGGGTGTTTTGAGCAGTCCCCCCCCCCCCCAAGTTGGGGAAGAAAGAACTAACGGGCAGAGGTTTAAGGTGAGAGGGGAGAGTTATTATAGGAACCCAAGGGTATGGGTATATAACACCTGAATAGATGACTAATTGGACCAAAGAGCTGTATGATTCTGCGACTCTCCTTCCCCTATACCTGTAATCCTGAACCTTAAATCGATACTTTCTAGTCCCAGTAACATCGGCCAATAGATACAGCTTTCCTGTGTCTACCTAATCTAAACTTATCACAACCCTATCTCTCTCTATCAAATTTTCCAGCAACCAATCCCAATCTGTAACCAAAGTCTCCTCAACCTGCAGCCATTCTGGGAAATCCCCTCTACGTCCCTCAAAGACCATTCACAGCCTGTGTGGCCATCCAAATCAAAAGCGGCATTCAGTTGTGACCAAACACTGGCATGTAGGGGTTCAGCCTAAGCTTCCTGATTTTGTATTGAACATTTCCAAGATTTTAAGATTAACTCCAAGGGAGACTTCATGTTCACAGATATTTCCATCAGAAAGATGTGCTGAAAGGCTAATTCTGGGAATGACAGAATTATCCTACCATACAGGCAAAAGAGGTTGGATTGTTTCCTTTGGAGTTTAAGGGTGATCTTATGGAAATATACAGAATTCCAAGGGGGCATAGCAAAGCAGATGCTGCATTGTTTGCAGGGTGGTAGAGCCTCAAACATAATTAGAAGATCAGGGCATGGTCACATAGAGCTAAGGAACAAACGCTGGAATTTAGTCTCTCAGGGGATGGTGAATTTTTGCAATGTGCAGCCCTGGAGGGTCACGGAGACTGGATCATTGGAGAAGTTCAAAGAGGAAATGTGAATGATTGAGAGATCAGAGAACTGAGGGCAATGGGAAGTGGCACAAAAGAGATGGTGGTATAGATCAGCCATGATCATATTGAATGGCAGGTGTTCCTACTCCTGCTCTGGTCTTTTTGTGTTCTGCCCATACACCTCCTCCCTCACCTCCATTCAGTCCTTCCAGGTGAGGCAACACTTCACCTGCAAATCTGCTGGGGTTGTCTATTGTGTCCGGTGCTCCCAATGCAGCTTCCTCTACCTCGGTAAGACCCGTCGTTATTGGGGGAACCACTTCATCGTGCACCTCCGCTCCATCCACCACAAGTGGGATTTCCATTTAATTTCCCATTTTAATTCCATTTCCTACTCCTGTTCTGACATGTCGGTCCATGGTCTCCTCTCGTGCCAAGATGAGTCCACCCTCAGGGAGGAGGAGCAACATTCCATCTGGGTAGCCTCCAACCTGCTGGCATGAATATTGATTTCACCTTCCGGTAAACAAATTTCCCCCCTTCCACTATTCCATACACTGACTTTTACCTCTTCCCACCTGCCTATTACTTCCCCTCGGTCCCTTCCTCCTATGGTCCACTCTCCTCTCCCATCACATTCCTTCTTCTCCAGCACCTTACTGTTCCCACCCACCTGGCTTCACCTTTCATCTCCCAGCTATCCTCCTTTCCCTCCCCAACCTTTTTATTCTGGCATCGTCCTCCTTTCTCCTCAGTTCTGAAGAAGGGTCTGAGGCCCAAAATGTCACCTATCTACTCATTTCCATAGAGGTTGCCCGACCTGCTGAGTTCCTCCAGCATTTTGCATGTTGTCCTGTGCTCTGTGGCCACAATGTTTATTATCTACGAATTCACTAGTTTCTTACCGAGACTATTTTGACACCACCTCATAACCTCTACTACTACTGTGGGACGGAAAACCTTCAAGAACCGACAATCATCGTCACATGGAAATATATTTCTTCTTTCCTTGTTGTTGCATCTAAACTCCAGAACTCTCCACTCAGAAGCACTTTGGGCACAACTTCATCACAGCAGCCTACTGATTTCAAAGGGCAATGAGGAGTGGACTTTCCAGCAACACTCTATCCAGTAAACTTTTTTTTTTGTGTGTGCCATAGTCTGCCAGAGCCTCGGCGACCACTTTTTTTCTCCCAAGTGGTTGTCTTGGAGGAAGGATTCCCCCACATCCTTCTCACAGCACAGTTTTTTTTTACGAGGCCGAGTTGCGAGCTCGACACTCAACCCGGCACGGATGGAAAGCGTGCCCGGGAGCGGCCTGACTGGATTCGAACCCGGGAACCTTCGCTCTGGAGTCTGGCGCTGATGTCACTGCGCCACCAGTTGCCATCCAGTAAACACATACTAAAAATAGCTCCAAGTTAAAATTTTTAAAGATGGCGCTGGTAACTGGCGACTTTGCGCGTGCTCTCCTGAGCAAACTGCCCCCTCCACTATCCTATACCCAAGAAACCCTTCTAAACCTCCAATCTAGAAAGATCAAGATCAACAACACCCTGGCGAAGCTACTGACCCAGCTGGAGACCACCGCACCAGAATTGCTTCTTAAACTCCGGACCGCACCTGGACCCGACCAGCGAGGCCCACCACGTTCCCGGAGACCCGCGGTCTGCTACCGTGCTGGAGACACGGCCCATTCCGACCAGCACCTCTCCGGAGCAGACGACCACACAGAAGTGACAGCGGAGACTTCAAGGTGCCTCAGACGCTTCCCCACAGCGCACTGTAAAGCCCCATTGGTGGCCATCCACAGCTGCCGGAAGTGAGGCCTCCGCCGCCGACCACGGAAATCGAGCCCAAGGCTCAGCTGGAGCGGAGGCCTCCGCAACCGTGACTCGGTTGAAGGACTTGTTTCAGCCAGGGACCCGGCCATCCAGGATTAAGTGTCGGCTTTGGGGCCTGACCCAATCGACAGCCCGGGCCCCCAGCAGCTGGAAGTGGCAGCGGAGCCTCCCCCGTTACTCGGCCTGACCCGGAGCGCACGACGACATGACCCGCCGATCGATTCCCGCGGGACGCATCCACCAACCTCAAAGAGCTGACAACGACACACTGCATCGATGGAAACCTGAAAAGATGCAGGGAAGCATGGGAGAAGAACTGGGCTGCTGGTCAGATTGAAGCTGAGGGGCTTCAGGGTCCCTATGCCCACCATCCTACTAGCTAATGTGCAAGCCATAGAGAACAAGGTGGATGACCTTACAGGGAGACTCACCTACTGCAGGGAGATGCAGAACTGCTGTGTATTCTGTTTCACTGAGACCTGGCTCTCCCCGCCACCCCCGACTGTGCCATTCGACCGGAGGATTTTTGATCCATCGGACGGACCACACGGCGTCTTCGGACAAGACGAGGGGAGGTGGTGTCTGCCTACTGATCTACACTGCGTGGTGCTTGGACACAGTGGCACTGACAAGCTCCTGCAGCCCGGACCTGGAACACCTGTCGGTGAAGTGTCGTCCCTACTATCTGCCAAGGGAATTCACCTCAGTCATACTGACAGCGGTCTACATTCCCCCCCAGGCGGACATGGAGTGTGCTCTGAACATACTGTATGCCAACATCAGTGAACTTGAGACCAGGTATCCGGAGGCTTTGCTCATTACAGCCGGGGACTTTAACCAGGCCAACCTCAGAAAGGCGCTGCCAAAGTTATACCAATATGTCTCCTGCCCCATTAGAGGCCTGAATATACTTGACCACTGCTACACAGCAGTCAAGGATGCCTACCGTTCCGTCCCACGACCTCACTTTGGAAAATTGGACCATCAGGCCATACTCCTCCCAGCTTACAAACAGAAACTGAAGCGAGAGGTCACAGTGTCAAAAGTAGTGTCGCGTTGGACAGAGGAAACGGATGAGATCCTCCGTGACTGCTTTGAATCAGTGGACCGGTTAGTATTCAAGGACTCGGCAGCTAACCTCAATGAGTATGTGTCAGCTGTCACGGACTTTATTTGGAAATGCACGGAGGACTCTGTGTCTCGCAAGACGATCTGGGTATTTCCTAACCAGAAACCTTGGATGAACTATGAGGTCAAGTCCTTTTTAAAGGCTAGAGCTGCGGCTTTTAGGTCCGGGGATACTAGTCGCTACACGGAATCCAGGCATGAACTCCGGAAAGCCATTAAGGGCGCCAAGAGGCAATATCGAGCCAAGTTGGAAGCCCAGGCTAACCAAAGGGATGCCAGTAGACTATGGCAGGGTCTAAATGAGATCACTGGGCGCAAAGAAAAGGCTGGCAATATCAATAACTGTGGCGCTTCTCTTCCTGACGAACTTAACGTATTCTGTGCAAGATTCGAACAGAAGAGGAGCGTCCCACTCCCTCCGGATGAACCGGATCTGGTGGCATCGAGATTCATCGTCACCGAGGAGGACGTTAGAAGGGTCTTCCTGAAGGTAAATCCAAGGGAGGCGATGGGCCCAGATGGCGTCCCAGGACGGGTTCTCCGGGCCTGTGCAAGCGAGCTAGCTGGAGTGTTTGCTGACATCTTCAACTGCTCCTTGCTTCAGTCTAAGACCCCCTTGTGTTTAAGAAGGCAACGATAATCCCAGTGCCGAAGAAGAGCAAGGTGGCATGCCTGAATGACTATCGACCTGTGGCTCTGACATCAATCGCTATGAAGTGCTTCGAGCGATTGGTTATGGCACACATCAACCACAGCCTACCGGTCAACCTCGACGCTTTGCAATTCGCCTACCGGAGCAACAGGTCAACAGCAGATGCCATCTCTCTGGCCCTACATCCCTCCTTAGAACACCTGGAGAATAAAGACGCATATGTAAGGCTCCTTTGCATTGACTACCGCTCTGCCTTTAATACCATCATTCCAAATAAACTGATTCCTAAGCTCCGGAACCTGGGCCTTAGCACTCAGATCTGCAGCTGGATCTTCAACTTCCTCACAGACAGGACCCAGGCTGTAAAAATAGGGGACAAGCTCTCCTCTACAATCACTCTGAGCACCAGTGCCCCACAAGGTTGTGTACTCAGCCCCCTGCTGTACTCACTGTACACCCATGACTGTGTAGCCAAATTTCCATCAAACTCGATATACAAGTTTGCTAATGACACAACAATTGTAGGCCGTATCTCAGGTAATGATGAGTTTGAGTACAGAGAGGAAATTAAGAACCTGGTGGCATGGTGCGAAGACAATAACCTATCCCTCAACGTCAGCAAGACGAAGGAATTGGTTGTTGACTTCAGAAGGAGCAGCGGACCGCACGACCCAATTTATATCGGTGGTGCACAAGTGGAACAGGTCAAAAGCTTTAAGTTCCTCGGGGTCAATATCACAAATGACCTGACTTCGTCCAACCAAGCAGAGTTCACTGCCAAGGCGGCCCACCAGCGCCTTTACTTCCTGAGAAAACTAAAGAAATTTAGCCTGTCCCCTAAAACCCTCACTAATTTTTATAGATCCACCATGGAAAGCATTCTTCTAGGGTGCATCACAACCTGGTATGGAAGTTGTCCTGTCCAAGACCGAAAGAAGCTGCAGAAGATCGTGAACAAGGCACAGCACATCACACAAAACAATCTTCCATCCTTGGACTCACTTTACACCGCACGCCGTCGCAGCAGTGTTGCTAGGATAATCAAGGACACGACCCACCCAGCCAACACACTCTCTGTCCCTCTTCCCTTCGGGAGAAGGCTCAGGAGCTTGAAGACTCATACGGCCAGATTTGGGAACAGCTTCTTTCCAACTGTGACAAGACTGCTGAACGGATCCTGACCCAGATCTGGGCCGTACCCTCCAAATATCCGGACCTGCCTCTCGGTTTTTTTGCACTACCTTACTTTCCATTTTTCTATTTTCTACTTATGATTTATAATTTAAATTTTTAATATTTACTAATTTTTACTATTTAGTATTTGTAATCCAGGGAGTGGAAAACGCAGAATCAAATATCGCTGTGATGATTGTATGTTCTAGTATCAATTGTTTGGCGATAATAAGATGTAAAGTATAAGTTGTGTTCTTCACTGGGGAAGGTTTAACCACATAATTAACTGCCAGAGCAGAAGGCTGGATCCAGTGCACACTGCAAAATGTCAGTGGCCCACACCCTTTGACAATAATGCTCTGGAACATAGTGACACTGATCTTACTTAATTATTTAGAGATACAGCACAGTATCAGGCCCATCCACCCCAACGAGCCCATGCCACTCAATTATACCCACGTGACCGATTATGTCTTTGGAATGTGGAAGGAAACTGGATACCTGGAGAAAAGCTAAGCAGTCACTGAGAGAACTTACAAATGCCGCACAGACAGCAGAGGGCCGCTGGTGCTTTAACAGTGTGAGCTATTGTGCCACCCACGTTTTCAGGATAGATCTGGGTTTGACTAATGGAGAACAGAAAGCCAATGAATGTAGTTGAATGAAGACAATTTGTTGCCCAAGAGAAACATTTCAGAATGGATTAGCGGAGTAACACACACAAAATGCTGGAGGAACTCAGCAGGCCAGGCAGCATCTATGGAAGAAAGTGCAGTCGAAGTTTTGGGCCGAAGCCCTTCGGCAGGACTGGAGTCTTTCTCTTGTTTGTGATTGGATTAGTGGGCTTGCTTTCCATTTCGTGATGACGGTGTAATGTTATCATCAGGAGGAGGAAGGCAGCCAGCTTTCCAGTCTGATTCTTTTAAGCAGCAGCCTAAATACTTCGACTTCAGTTTCTGTATCAGTCTGACAGTAGTAAATGGTGTGGCCTGAGTAGTGAATGGGGCAGAGCCACTGTCATCAAGCACCACTGCTAGGGAGTATACTGGAGCTGTGTGCATATGTTGTTGTTCAGTCGTTAAGTTGAGTCCAACTCTTCGCGACCTCATGGACCCCTGCACACCAAGCCTTCTTGTTGGAAACTGTCTCTCTAAATCCCCCAAGGTGATACGCATTGTCTGAGTAATATTATCTATCCATCATAGCCTCTGTAGTCCTCTCCTTCTTTTAGCTTCTGTTTCACCTAACATGAGAGTCTTCTCCAAGGAATCCTGTCTTCTCATGCTGTGGTGAAATATTTGAGCTTTTGTCTCATAATCAAGCCTCCTAGTGAGCAGTCTGGCTGTATCTCTTCAAGTATAGACTTGTTAGATCTTCTTGCTGTCCAACGAACTCTTAACACTTCCCTCCAGCATCCAAGTTCGAAGGTGTCGATTCTTTTGTATTCTGCCTTACTAACAATCCAGCTCTCACAGCCATACACTACAACTGGAAATACGGTAGACTTGACTATATGTAAATATAGCAGATATTAATTCAAACAAGAACCAGGCTTCAGTTCTTATTGTAAACATAAATAAGTTCAAGAAGCTTGCAATTAGCCTTGAATTTTGTAACTTGCAAGCAGTAAATTGAAGTTAAAAGCACTGGCTGCTCCACAGACTAGGAGACTGCAAATGTACGAGACAAATGTTAAGACAATGAGGATGTAAATTGGCTTGCATTAAACCAGGCAACATTGCTAAGTTACTTGCATCAATGTGACTTGACAGCAAGCTGGCAAACCAGACAGATGTTGTCACTTAGCATATCAAACATGGTCACAGGTAAAGGCAATCAATAGTTTTTGTGTACTTACCATATTTGTGTACTCAGAGACAGCCCTGACAACATTAATTTTGGGCGAATGGCTCTCTGTTATCAAAAGGTTTTAGAATATTTGTGTTAATTAGTTTCTTCCAAAGGTGTTTGGACCTTCAGAGGTACCTTATCAATTACAATGGGTTTCCACTATGCATCTCAAAGTATTGAAGTAAACAATGTCATTGTAACTATTGAAATTGTGTTGAATCGCCTACTGCTACTTTTGATCTTACCTTTGGGTTTGTGAGCCTCTACCAAGAGTGTCTCCGGAATGATGCCCACTTGTTGTGCTGAGTAAAGATTTCTATATCATCAGCTTCAGTGTCAATGCCACAATCATTTACAGTTAAACAGACAGCAGCAGTTCAGTGCATTATCCAGCCATGTTACTGAATTACATTATTTGAAATACCAGGTCTTTAAGGCCATTTTCTTAGTCTAGAATGAACAATCACCTACACGAACTACTTTGGAAAATGAATGGGAAAGAAAGGTTGGTATTAAACCCCAGACGTACTCTCACCTGCTTCTCATATTCAAGGAGCTGCTTGGATAGCTGTTGTGTGGCAATACTCATCTCATTCTGTAAAACATAAAAATCCAGATTCGGTAAGTGTGATATATATGTCTAAAGGCAGCAATGTAATGACAGGAATTCTACAAACAGTGTTCAGTGTTAATAAATATGCAGTCCTTAATCTTTCAAATGCTCGAAACAAACTCCATGAAAACAGCTAACAACAGAAATACCAATCTGCCATTCCTTTTGATACTATTTCTGCAACTACAATTTGTCACTACATTACAATAACAAGTGATATGGTCCGCACAACATTGTGGGCCGAAGAGCCTGTAATGTGCTGTAAATGTCCATGTTCTACGACACTGCATTTATGTATGGTCTTCATTATCTATCAGTATGCAGAATGCAAATTCACATACATATACAAGCCAGAATTTTCAAAATCCTTTACAGAAGAACTTAAATTCTGCAGGTATTTTTGTGACAAGCTTTGTTATTTGCATCAATTGTTCTTTCTAAGATCATTCACAAAAATCCAAACACAAGTGCTGTTTCCATATATAACAATTACAGCACAAAACAGGCCATCTCGGCCGTTCTAGTCCGTGCCGAACTCTTACTCTCACCTAGTCCCACTGACCTGCACTCAGCCTATAACCCTCCATTCCTTTCCTGTCCATTGTTACATGCTCAAGGAGATCTCTGTTTTTTTTGTGAGAATGATGTAATGGTCTTTTGGAGGTTACCTGATGTGATTTTCCTGCCGATGTGAGGTCATGTGATGACATGTGCACCATAGGTATATAAGGGTCGACCCCAGATGACACAGTTAGTTTTTAGTTTGTAGATTTCCAGGTAGAACGTGCTGTGTCTCCGTTTCTGTTGCGTGTTTGTTTTTGTGACACAGTTTCATTTTTAAAACAGAGTGTTGCATTCTACTGCAAGATACAATATTATTGGACTGGAAAATTTTGGCTAGATGTGCTGATTTACTCAATTCCAGTAGTAGAAGCGAGAGTGAAGACTTTATTGAAGTACAGGATTGAAGGATTGAGGGAAGTCGGCATCGTTTGGCAGTTTAACAAAGGATCGACCTTATTGAGTCTTCGTTGAAGGAATAGCGACCTGCATCCAGATAACTCTTGCCAAAAAGAGCAAAGAGTTCATGCAAAGGTTTGCTCTCTCTAAAAGAATTTAAGGTCATTTGGTTTAAACTGTTTATTTATTGCCACGTGAATCCTGTGGACAGAACCAGCAGGAAAGTCGCATCTGTGAAGAAATCCTTCACCAGAGAAGTCCCTCCCAATTGAACGTATAAATCTGTTGGACTTTCGAATTTACCATTTTAAGAACCATAGCTGACTTTATCACTTTAAGAACTCTTTGCATTTAACGCTTTAAGAACCAGTGCCGAGTGACGAGTTGTTGAATGGCTGCATAACGGTTAATTTGTTTTTTTTATCGTTTATCTGTGTTTAATAAATGTTTGGTTGTTTTTATATAACCTGTCTCGATTGATATTCATTGTTGCCGTATACGTAACACCATATAGCTATCCAATTTAACTTCAAGTGACAACATCGAACCTGCCTCAACCACTTCTGCCGGAAGCTCGTTCCACACAGCTACCACTCTCTGAGTAAAGAAGTTCCCCCTCATGTTACCCCTAAACTTTTGTCCTTTAACTCTCAACCCATGTCCTCTTGTTTGAATCTCCCCCATTCTCAATGGAAAAAGCCTATCCACATCAAATCTATCTATCCCCCTCACAATTTTAAATACCTCTATCAAGTCCCCCCTCAACCTTCTATGCTCCAAAGAATAAAGACCTAACTTGTTCAACCTTTCTCTGTAACTTAGGTGATGAAACCCAGGTAACATTCTAGTAAATTTTCTCTGTACTCTCTCTATTTTGTTGACATCTTTCCTATAATTTGGTGACCAAAACTGTACACAATACTCCAAATTTGGCCTTACCAATGCCTTGTACAATTTCAACATTACATCCCAACTCCTATACTCAATGCTCTGATTTATAAAGTTTCTGCAACAGTGTTTGTGCACTTTCCTGGGCCACTCATGCCCTCATTTATATGCCTCATTTCTGTTCTCCCTGACACTTTTTACCCAGTGCAAAAGTCCCTGAAAAGCATCAATAGTAGCACAATATTAAATTTTCAGTGCTATTGTCAACCTTGCTAGTCTAAAACACAAAACCTGTTATTCACTGGTGGGCTTGACTGAACATTTCCCCTGAAACATGCTGTTTAAAGTGACAACTGTCAGTTTGCATCCTTTCCCCTCAGTGACATATGAGATCTTCTGTAACCTCAGACAAGGCCTCCCACAGCTTTCTCAGCGAGGTTGGGGACCTGCTCAATGTCCCAGTCTCAGGACCATTTCCATCGCTGCTGCCAATCTCTTAACTAAAATCCATGTTCAAGGAGAGGTAACTTTTCCTTCAATGTACAGGAGCAAGCAAAGCATGCACAGGGACCTTGCTGATGTGAAGGCATGCCTATCCACACAGGGACCTCTCTACTAATCCCTGCCTGAAGAGTCTCTATGACCCCCTCACAAAGACCATGTCTCCTGTAGGCACAGTTTATCACTAGCTTGTCTAGATCTGCTCAACCCTTTGGGGCCAACCTCCGCCCCTCTAACGTGGAACATCTTTCCATTAAGCTACAACATTAATTGGGGGTTCAGGGAGGAGTTTGAAAAGATTTATTTTTCCCCTTTTCCCTTCAAGTTAAGCATCTAATTCCAAAATGCACATTGCCTTATGATGGATAACTTGAGTGAGCACTGAGTCAGTCAGGGGCTCTTCACCAGCTTCTTTTATTATTGAGCGTTGTGAAGCATATCTTCCACGGTTTTCTCAGTGGGCCCAGGCTGGTTTGGCAGGTAAAGGGAGTGGTTGACTGAAGCTTAAACTCAAGTATTTACTGCACATTAATCTATTTTTGGGCAGAAAGTCTTTGTGTTATCTGTAATTACTTATAAAGTATGCGTCATGAAAGATCCAAGATGTGAGATATGGATTTCTAGGTTACTACAAACATTAATTATATACAACGTAATTCAACAAGGAATATAAACAGAAAAATGGGGAAGAAGGAACTATTCAGGTAGGTGATAGGACAGAAATCTGTGCAGAGAAAGGGGAGGGTTAGAGAGGACAAAGGGAATGTGTGCAATAGGGTGGAGACCAAGCAATGCTGAAGGACAACAGAAGGAAGTGATGCCACCTGACGCAGGGTGGGGTCTCTTCATTACCTGTCTGGAACAGGTGTAAATAAAAAGGCAGCTGAGAAAAGAAAGAGGGCAGGGCAGAGAGAAGGAATAGACTGTAATGGAACTGTGACGTTGCTGGAAACCTGCAATAAGAAATGCAGCAAATTTCCATCAGGCCAGGCAGTCAGAGAATTAACCTCACAGTTGGTTGTAAAGCTAGTTATCTCAAACCGATGACATGAGCAAATCAACTAACCTGAGCACCGTAGACCCTCTGCATGGCTTGCAGCAGGTTGTTTGTGTAGTCAGTTAAAGTGCCTGCATCCTCCTCAAACACACTCAGCAGGGAACGTGTCTGAAACAAGAAAATGCATACCACTTTTTGCAAATGCATAAAAATACGTTATGGTTTTGCTTTCAAGGTGTCAAAACTACTGCTGTCAAAAACATTCAACTTTGTGAACGCAATCTACTCAATTTTAATATCTTGGGAGAATCTTGCTGGGGCCACATTTAAGTCACCTATGTGGTGGACAAGCTCTCCAGCAATCCTGAGCTCGGCTACTGTCCATGAGAAGGTTGGAACTGGAACAGGTTTATTATTGTCACACATACTGAGATACAGTGAAAAGCTTCTCTTGCATACTGTTCATAACGAACAGAACATTGAGGCAGAACTAGGTAAAAATAGTAACAACGCACGATCATGTGTAACAGCTACAGAGAGACTGCAAGGTCACAACACAAATTCTTCCTGTGACTGCGTGGGCACCCTTACTCCCGTCATCCAGACACGCAGGTGCCATAACTGATTGCCATAAATCGCCCTTCGTGTGTGGGTGAACAGTAGGAACTTGGGCAGGTAGATTTGAATGAGGAAAGAATGAAATAGGTTTGGGAGTCTAGTATGGCATATTTGCAAATCTCAAAAGTATGCAATTTTTGTTACAAGGTTTTGGTCTAAGGAGTTCCAAGACAAGACAGCTGGAAACCGGGTTGGTGGTACACACAGCACAAACTTTCACTTGACACAGATATTTGACACACATACACACTACACCTGCCTCCATCATCATTGGCCCTCTCCCCCCACTAGATTACTTCACCCCAGCACAAAGACCTCAGCAGCTGAAGCAGCATCTGGTGCAGACAAATGGTGTAGCTCAACATTTTGAGTCAGGGTTGGCCTTTACCATTCCAGTTTCCAGCATATGTTAGTCTCTCATGTCTTCATCTCACGCAGTCTCCCTTCTGTCCACACACCCTCCCTCCATTAACCGTTCGGGAGCAGACCACTCACTTCGGAAGGGAGAGGGGGAAGCGTGCCCTCCAGTAGTCCTGCTGATCCGGATTCTGATACCAAATCCCAATAGGCAAAGGGCTTCTCATGAGGGTTAGAGGCTATTCAACCCCTCGGACGCTGCTGCCCCAACACACATTTAGTGGTCAGGGGTGAATCAGGCAGTAGCAGTGATCTAATGCAATGGCTGGGCTGGTTCTGGGATGCTGAAGGTAGTTGGGGTGACAGTAATGTGAAAGTGTGAGAGAGGTGAAGGAGCATGGGCTAGTGTGCTGAGATAACAGGAGTATGGCAATGGGAGGACGGGGTGAGGGGGATGATGAGGTGTGATGGGGTAAGGGGTGAGATGGGGGTGATGGGTGAGGGGTGAAGGGGATGATGTTAGGGAATGATGGCAGTGAGGGGGAATAATGGGGTGAGAGATGAGGGGCTGATGGGTGAGAGGTGAGGGAGATGTTGGGTTAGGGGTTGATGGGGTGAGGGGTGAGATGGGGATGATGGGGGCTGAAGGGTGAGATGAGGGGTGATGGTTGAGAGGTGAGGGGGATGATGGGTTAGGAGCTGGGGGGGTGAGGGCCGAGGGCTGATGGGGTTGATAGGTATAATGGGGTGAGATAAGGGTGATGAGTGAGAAGTGACAGGACTGATGGGGGTGATGGGTGAGGGGTTGATGGGGGTGATGGTTATGATGGGGTGAGGGGTTAAGGGTGAGATAAAGGCGACAGGTGAGGGGGCTGTGAGGTGACGGGGATAATGGGGTGAGAGGTGACAGGTGAGGGGTTAAGGGGTGAGATGGGTGAGGTGAAGGGGATGATGGGTTAGGGGTTGATAGGGGTGAGAGGTGATGGGGATGACGGAGGTGGGGAGTTAAGGGGTGAGGGTGAGAGGTGATGGGGATGATGGGGATGAGGGGTTAAGGAGTGAGACGGGTGAGAGGTGAGGGAGATGATGGATTAGGGGTTGATGGGGTGAGGGGTGAGAAGTGATGGGGTGGGGGGGTTAAGGGGTGAGGGTGAGAGGTGATGGGGATGATGATATGATGGGGTGGGGGGTGAGAGGTGATGGGGTAGAGGAGGGTGTGGAAGAAGGAGCGGTACTAGGGGAAGGGAGTGAGCGCTGTGGCCGAGGTTCGAGCTCCGGCCGGGCCCGCCTCCCCTGTCCAGAACCGGGAGCTCAGGTCCGTGTGCTACGGCGGAGTGCGGGCCTGGGCTGTGTTGCGGTTGCGGGCTCGGGGTTGCGGCGGGTCCAGACCCGGCCCCGGGCCCAGGGTCCCGAGGCGGCTCCTACCTGCGGACTGTCCAGCAGCGCCTCCTCCAGCAGCAGCCTGTCTACGGGCGGCATCTTCTCCGCTCCCAACACTGCGCGTGTCCGCGATTCGTGCCCGCGCTCCAAACATGGGCGCTCGTTCCCGCCTTCCGCGCTCCTGCCTTCGGTCTGCGCCACAGTCACGGGCAGAACGCCGTTCGGCTCGTCGTGTCCGTGATATCCCCCAACACTGACACGAATCAACCGTAATCGTAAAGTAGGATCGTCATGTCTACTATTTGTCAGCGTGTGTATATATTTATTTCTGTGTGGATTAAGCATTCTTGGCCATTTAAATAATTAATTACGAGTTATATTTATAAACACGTGAATTGAATGCGTTACGTCATCACGCGGCCACGAAATACGTGGCGTCTCGCTTAAAGTAAAGGTCAGGTTACAGTTTGACTCTATGTCTAATGTACATTCTGGAGCAGAGGGTGGTGGGGATGCACCATTAAGCTGGATGCTAACCGCCGTAAAACAAGATACAGACAGACTGTTTGACTCTGGGGGTGCAGGAGTTCACATTAAAAGGGTTGCTGGGCATGGGTGAGAGAGCACAAGTCCGGGTATTTTTAGCGTGTTTAAGGGGTACAGGGGTTTTTTATAGAATATGACGAATAAACAGGAATAGGATACTAGGATGGTCAAAGATGGGAGGGTGAAGTGTAGGTTTGTGTGTGTGTGTGTGTGATTGGGTGAAGGGATTTAGAATGTATGTCTAGTGCACATTCTGGAGCAGAGGGTGGCGGTAATGCACCATTAAGCTGGATGCCAACCGCCGTAAAACAAGATACAGACAGACAGTTTGACTCTGGAGTCTTCCTTTGAATTAATTTAATGTTTAAAGCCATGAATATTTCACTCAGCTCAACTCTGAACTGATGCCACAACCAATGGAACTCTACAACTCATGTTCTGAATACTTATTCTCATTGTATTTTTATTTTTTCTCAGTTCAAGCTGGTAAAACTTGAGGCACGGGCAGACTCCCTTCTCAATCGTTAGGAGCTTTCAGACTAGTGGTGTTTAGAAGTGTGGCTTTCTGGAGATCTACATAGATACTACTGTGTAGACCTGACTGTTTAATGCTATTGTGTAGTGACTTTGGGGTGATACCAGTTGCAGATATTACTATCGGGACAATGTTCATGGTCCATAGTCTTCCAATTTCCTCTTTTATTTCTGCTTTTCACTTACTGATTTTAGTAAAGTATCTATCAAGTAAGTTGTTCCTGCTTGTTTATCCTGTGTTATTATATCCAGACAGTTACTATAGATCATCCTGTATGTAATAATGGATATGTTGTAATTTAATTTGTAGGTGTCTGACTCTAAAACTGGTCAGGCTTGTATTTAGAGTAAGGTATGGTGCCTTTTATGAGTTAGTATTATTACTGTTGTTTTTATTTGCTTTGTACATTGGTTGTTTCTCACCTTTGTGTGTTGTTTTCACGGATTCTGTTGTGTTTCTTTGTATTTACTGTGAATGCCCACAGGAAAATGAATCTCAGGGTTGTATATGCTGACATGTGTGTACCTTAATAGTAAATTTACTTTGAACTTTGGATCCCTCCAGTGTAGTGAGTGGCCCTGTCTCCCCCCACTCCCTCAGACAGTGTGTTCTAGACTCCAACCACCCTCTGATGTAAACAAATTCCTCCTCACATTCCCTGTGAATCTCTTTCCTACACCTCACCCTAAACTGGTGTTTTATAGCACAGAAACAGGTCCTTTGGCCCAACCAGTCTATACTGAATAAAATTCCCATTTAAACCTATTTGCCTATTTTTTTGCTTAAGCCCTTACTACCCATGTGCCTTTCAAATGTTGTCAACAAACATGTGTGCCAGGGGAGGACAGGGGAGCGTGAGTAACTGTTGAACGAACATCCGGTAGAAGTGGTAGAGGCAATTTTAAAGAAAAATTGGATAGGTATACAGACAGGAAAGAAATGGAGGGTTATGGGCTGAGTGCAAGTCAGTGGGACTAGGTGAGAGTAGCGTTCAGCACGGACTAGAAGGGCAGAGATGGCCTGTTTCCGTGCTGTAATTGTTATATAGATATATAAGTCAATAGCATCATAACATTTTAAGTATCGTTTGGATATTAAACACACAGCACATATTTTCCCTGTATGAATATATAAAATCATTGCAACACACCAATATCGCTGAATCAGTGGGAGCCCTGGGATTGTTTTCCTGCAACAAGATGGGCCCGTCAAGGGTTGATGGGAGACAGTGATACTCGAAGGGGGTTCCTTATGTCCAGTATATTCCGCAAATTAGTTTTCGTTGCATTCATTGCAGAGATATGTTGGAAACGGAAGCAACGTTTTCAGTGCTTTCGTGGCTATATCAGGATATTCAGCCTTGACTTTGATCCAGAATGCTGGCAGGGATGTTATGTCAAACATACTTTTCAGCCCGCCGTCATTTGCAAGCTCAAGGAGTTGATCTCCTTCCTGCGCTGAAACGGATGACGCGCGGGTAATGAACTCGCATGCTCAACGGTGGGCGTGACAGGGAATGAGGAAAGGTGCAGCTGACTCATATCGCCAAATCATATCGCTTCCTCGCGGCCCAGTAGCGCATGCTCTGCGGCCCGGTGGTTGGGGACCACTGGTAAGGCAGCAATCTTCCCACTTCATGTCAGGAAACGAAGACTTAACTTGAGGAAGTTTGGGGGAGACTCTGTCATATAATGCTCCTGTCCACATCAATAGTGCGGGGGGGGGGTCTATGATGTAATGCTCCTGTCTACATCAACAGTGTTGGGGGAGTGATTTATGATGTAATGCTCCTGTCCAATTCAACAGTGGGGGGGGGTGGTTTATGATGTAATGCTCCTGTCCACATCAACAGTGGGGGGGGGGTCTATGATGTAATTCTCCTGTCCACATCAACAGTGGGGGATGGTTTATGATGTAATGCTCCTGTCCACATCAACAGTGGGGGGAGGGTTATGATGTAATGCTCCTGTCCACATCAACAGTGGGGGGAGGGTTTATGATGTAATGCTCTTGTCCACATCAACAGTGCGGGGAGGGTTATGATGTAATGCTCCTGTCCACATCAACAGTGGGGGGGTCTATGATGTAATGCTCCTGTCTACATCAACAGTGGGGGAGGGTTTATGATGTAATGCTCCTGTCCACATCAACAGTGGGGGGGGGGTCTATGATGTAATTCTCCTGTCTAGTCAACAGTGGGGGGAGGGTTCAACAGTGGCGGGGGGGGGGGGAGGGTTTATGATGTAATGCTCCTGTCTACATCAACAATGTGGGAGGGGGTCTATGATGTAATTCTCCTGTCTACGTCAACAGTGGGGGGAGGGTTCAACAGTGGGGGGGGGGTCTACGATGTAATGCTCCTGTCCACATGAACAATGGGGGGGTTATGATGTAATGCTCCAGTCCACATCAACAGTGCTACATCAACGGTGGGAGGTCTATGATGTAATTCTCCTGTCTACATCAACAGTGGGGGGGGTCTATGATGTAATGCTCCTGTTCACATGAACAGTAGGGGGAGGGTTTATGATGTAATGCTCCTGTCTACATCAACAGTGTTGGGGGGGGGTTTATGATGTAATGCTCCTGTCCACATCAACAGTGGTGGGGGGGTCTATGATGTAATGCTCCTGGCTACTATGATGTAATGCTCCTGTCCTCATCAACAGTGGGGGGGGGGTCTATGATGTAATTCTCCTGTCTACATCAACAGTGGGGGTGGGTTATGATGTAATGCTCCTGTCCACATCAACAGTGGGGGGGCGGGGTTTATGATGTAATGCTCCTGTCTACATCAACAGTGGGGGGGGGGTCTATGATGTAATGCTCCTGTCCACATCAACGGTGGGGGGGGGGGTCTATGATGTTATGCTCAACAATGGGGGGAGGGGTCTATGATGTAATGCTCCTGTCCACATCAGCAGTGGGGGGGGGTCTATGATGTAATGCTCCTGTCCACATCAACAGTGTGAGGGGGGGGTTATGATGTAATGCTCCTGTCCACATTAACAGTGGGGGGGGTCTATGATGTAATGCTCCTGTCCACATCAACAGTGGGGCGAGGGTTTATGATGTAATGCTCCTGTCTACATCAACAGTGGGGGGGGGGTGTTCTATGATGTAATGCTCCTGTCCACATCAACAGTGGGAGGGGGTCTATGATGTAATGCTCCTGTCTACATCAACAGTGGGGGGTCTTCTATGATGTAATGCTCCTGTCCACATCAACAGTGGGGGGGGGGTCTATGATGTAATTCTCCTGTCCACATCCACGTTCGAGGTCGGCCGAGGTGCAACAAGTGAAGGAGTGAGTGAGGGGATTGGCTGAGAAGGAGCGGTTGATTTAAAAACCGGTCGGGACCATCCAGCAACACAAACGTTCGAGGTTGGCCGAGATGTGACAAGTGAATCGAATTGTCAAAATATCAGCCAATATAATCAAGGTTTGCTCTCGGGGAGCAGCCTGGTCGAGGGAAGTGCCTTGTGAGAAAAGTGCGAGTCTTTGTCTCGAGAGTCTTCGGCGAGGAGGCTAAGGGAGGAGACTATGCCACAGTTGGAGCGGGCTAGAAGTTGTGAAGAAATGACAGGTCAACTGATTCATAGAACATAGAATAGTACAGCACAGTTCAGGCCCTTCGGCCCACAATGTTGTGCCGACCCTCAAACCCTACCTCCCATATAACCCTCCCACCTTAAATTCCTCCATATACCTGTCTAGTAGTCTCTTAAACTTCACTAGTGTATCTGCCTCCACCATTCCACACACCAACCACTCTCTGAGTGAAAAACCTTCCTCTAATGTTCCCCTTGAACTTCCTACCCCTTACCTCAAAGCCATGTCCTCTTGTATTGAGCAGTGGTGCCTGGGAAGAGGCGCTGGCTATCCACTCTATCTATTCCTCTTATTACCTTGTACACCTCTATCATGTCTCCTCTCATCCTCCTTCTCTCCAAAGAGGAAATCCCTAGCTCCCTTAATCTCTGATCATAATACATACTCTCTAAAACAGGCAGCATTCAGTGTGATGCTTGCACGATGTGGGAGATCAGGGACGTAGATGGTGCCTCTGGCTGCTACAAATGTGGAAATTGTGTCCAGGTTCAGCTCCTGAAGGACCGTGTTGAGGCACTGGAGAAGCAACTGGATGACCTCTGGGAAACCGAGAGTTTTCTGAACAGGACCTATAGCAACGTTGTTCCACCGAAGATACCGGAAGAGAGAAGGGGGATGATGATGAGGAAGGGATGGATGCTTGGAGTACAGGAGACCCCGGGGGATGTACCGCTTGAAAACAAGTTCACCGTCTTGGAAGCTGTCGGGACAGAAGACACTGCCAGTCTGAGAGGCGGACAGGTCTGCGAGTCAAAAATTGGCGCTGAAACAAAGCCGAGGAGACAGAAGTCAGGCAGAGCCGTGGTAGTAGAGGACTCCGTAGTGAGAAGTACAGAAAGGGGTTTCTACGGCAACAGGCGGGATTTAAGGATGGTGTGGTGCCTCCCTGGTGCCAGGATCCAGGACGTCACAGACCGATTGCAGGGCATCCTCAAGGGTGAAGGTGAACAGCCGGAAGTGGTGGTGTATGTCGGCACAAATGACATTGGGAGGAAGAGGAAAAAATTTCTGCAGCGTGACTTCAGAGAACTCTCCAGTTCCTTGTGCTGGAGAGGACAGGAACAGGGAGATAGGGGATCTGAATGTGTGGCTGAGGAGCTGGTGCAGGAGGCAGGGATTTAGATTCTTGGACCACTGGGATCTGTTTTGGGGTAAGGATGAATTGTACAGAAGGGACGGGTTGCATCTTAACAGACGGGGGACCAGCGTTCTGGCAGGCAGGTTTGCCACTGGTACACGGGTGTGTTTAAACTAAGTAGTTGGGGGGGAGACAAACTGGAAGTATAAGGATGGAGTGAAAGGGAAAGAGAGAATAAGAAAAGTTAAGAAAGACAACAGAATTAACGGGACAGAAAGCTCAGGAAGGGATTGGAGAGTATGGCCAAGTGCAATAGGAATCAATGTGAAAGGTGAGGGGAGTAAAAGTATTACTTTAAATGGATTAAAAGTATTATATATGAATGCACGAAGTGTAAGAAATAAAGTGGATGAGCTTGAGGCTCAGTTGGAAATTGGCAAGTATGATATTGTGGGACATGGCTGCAAGAGGACCAGGGCTGGGAAATGAATATTCAGGGATATACGTCCTATCGAAAGGACAGACAGGTTGGCAGAGGGGGTGGGGTGGCTCTGTTGGTGAGGAATGAAATTCAGTCACTTGCAAGGGGAAGACATAGAATCAGGAGATGTAGAGTCAGTGTGGATTGAACTGAGAAACTGTAAGGGCAAGAAGACCCTGATGGGAGTTATCTATAGGCCCCCAAACAGTAGCCTGGATATAGGGTGCAAGTTAAATCAAGAGTTAAAATTGGCATGCGGCAAAGGTAATTCTACAGTTGTTATGGGGGATTTCAATATGCAGGTAGACTGTGAAAATCAGGTTGGTACTGGACCCCAAGAAAGGGAGTTTGTAGAATGCCTCAGAGATGGATTTTTAGAGCAGTTTGTATTAGAGCCTACCAGGGAGAAGGCAATTCTAGATTTAGTGTTGTGTAGTGAGCCAGATTTGATAAGGGAACTCGAGGTAAAGGAGCCATTAGGTGGTAGTGACCATAACATGATAAGTTTTGATCTACAATCTGAGAGAGAGAAGGGAAAATCGGAAGTGTCAGTATTACAGTTGAACAAAGGGGACTATGGTCCCATGAGGGAGGAGCTGGCCAAAGTTGACTGGAAAGATACCCCAGCAGGGATGACAGTGGAACAACAGTGGCAGGTATTTCTGGGAATAATACAGAATGTGCAGGATCAGTTCATTCCAAAGAGGAATAAAGATTCTAAGGGGAGTAAGGGGCGACTGTGGATGACAAGGGAAGTAAAGGACAGTATAAAAATAGAAGAGAGGAAGTATAACATAGCAAGGATGAGTGGGAAGCCAGAGGATTGGGAGACTTTTAAGGAGCAACAGAAGGTAACTAAAAAGGCAATACGGGGGGAAAGATGAGGTGCAAAGGTAAGCTAGCCAAGAATATAAAGGAGGGTAGTAAAAGCTTCTTTAGGTATGTGAAGAGGAAAAAAATTAGTTGAGACCAAAGTTAGGCCCTTGAAGACAGAAACGGGTGAAATTATTATGGGGAACAAGGAAATGGCAGACGAGCTGAACAGATACTTTGGATCTGTCTTCACTAGGGAAGACACAAACAATCTCCCAGATGTAATAGTGGCCAGAGGACCTAGCGTAACGGAGGAACTGAAGGAAATTCACATTAGGCAGGAAATGGTGTTGGGTAAACTGATGGGACTGAAGGGTGATAAATCCCCAGGGTACTTAAGGAGGTGGCTCTAGAAATCGTGCATGCATTGGTAATCATTTTCCAATGTTCTATAGATTCAGGATCAGTTCCTGTGGATTGGAGGGTAGCTAATGTTATCCCTCTTTTGAAGAAAAGAGGGAGAGAGAAAACAGGCAATTACAGACCAGTTAGTCTGACATCAGTGGTGGGGAAGATGCTGGAGTCAATTATAAAAGATGAAATAGCGGCATATTTGGATAGCAGTAGCAGGATAGGTCCGAGTCAGCATGGATTTACGAAGGGGAAATTATGCTTGACTGATCTTCTGGAATTTTTTGAGGATGTAACTATGAAGTTACATAGGAGAAAAAGATAGGGAGGAGAAGATGGCGGCGTGACACAGCTCGCAGTGACCACTCCTGTGGTGATGTCTGTTATCTGTTAAGTGGGGTGCCGTGCACAATCCTGATTTGATGGAGACAGACGTGAGAGCATGAAGGAACATCTGGTGAAATTTCTGAAATGCCTGTTTCACTGCTGCTGCTACTGTGTGATCCAGAATCTCCGGAGGGGAAGGCCCCGAGTCCTCGGCTTTGCTTGTTGCTTGGCGGCCGGGGTGGGGTCAAAGCACTCTGCAGAGGATGGTGCTCGGTGTCGGAGGGCTGGTCGGAGGCTCGAAGTTTTCAGACAGATTCAGAGTCTGCTGCGGTCGGGTGCTTCCAATAGTGCTGCATCGGCAAGCTTGCGGCGCTTGGAGGTTCATGGCAGGGAGAGTTTCTCCCTTCTACCGTCTGCGTGAGATGATGAGGCAATCGGGACTTTGAGACTTTTTTTTGCTGGGACCACAGCTGTTTACAATATACATTAATGATTTAGATGAAGGGATTAAAAGTAACATTAGCAAATTTGCAGATGATACAAAGCTGGGTGACAGTGTGAAATGTAAGGAGGATGTTATGAGAATACAGGGTGACTTGGACAGGTTGAGTGAGTGGGCAGATGCAGTTTAATGTGGATAAATGTGAGGTTATCCACTTTGGTGGTAAGAACAGGAAGGCAGATTACTATCTGAATGGTGTCAAATTAGGAAAAGGAGAAGTACAATGAGATCTGGGTGTCCTTGTTCATTAGTCTCCGAAAGTAAGCATACAGGTACAGCAGACAGTGAAGAAAGCTAATGGCATGTTGGCCTTCTTAACAAGGGGAGTTGATATAGGAGCAAAGAGGTCCTTCTGCAGTTGTATAAGGCCCTGGTGAGACCCCACCTGTAGTATTGTGTGCAGTTTTGGTCTCCAAATTTGAGGAAGGACATTCTTGCTATGGAGGGAGTGCTGTGTTGGTTCACTGGGTTAATTCCAGGGATGGTGGGAATGTCATATGTTGAAAGATTGGAGTGACTGGGCTTGTATACACTGGAATTTAGAAGGATGAGAGGGGATCTTATTGAAACATATAAGATTATTAAGGGACACACACAAAGTGCTGGTGGACACGCTGGAGGCAGGAAACATGTTCCCGATGTTGGGGGAGTCCAGAACCAGAGGCCATAGTTTAAGAATAAGGGGTAGACCATTTAGAACGGAGTTGAGGAAAAACATTTTCACACAGAGGGCTGTGGATCTGAGGAATGCTCTGCCTAAGAAGGCAGTGGAGGCCAATTCTCTGGATTCTTTCAAGGAAGGGTTAGATAGAGCTCTTAAAGATAGCAGAGTCAAGGGATAAGGGGAGAAGCCAGGAACTGATTGTGGACGATCAGCCATGATCACAGTGAATGGCGGTACTGGCTCGAAGGGCTGAATGGCCTACTCCTGCACCTATTGTCTATTGTCTATAACAGTGGGGCAAGGGTTTATGATACAATTCTTTCAGTACACTGGATAAACTCAGCAGGTCGGGCAGCATCAGTTAGAAACGATGAGTCGACGTTTCGGGCCGGAACCCTTCGTCAGGACTGAAGAATGAAAGATGGGGAAGGATTTGAAGAATGCTTGTAGCTTCAGTTGAAAGACCAGTAATTTGAAAGACAAAGGGGTGGGGGAGGGGGAGCATTGACGTCATAGCCCTGAAAACAATGGGTGGTAGAAGAAGGAGGCGGCACCATGAGGAAGCTGGGGGGGGTGTGGGCAGAGTGAAATAGGGATAGAGGAAGGGAGGAAGCCACTTCAACTCTGCTTCCCATTCCCATTCAGATATGTCCATACATGGCCTCCTCTACTGCCATGATGAGGCTAAACTCAGGTTGGAGGAGCAACACCTCATATACCGTCTACGTAGTCTCCAGCCCCTTGGTATGAACATAGAATTCTCCAACTTCCGGTAATTCCCTCCCCCTCCCTTCCTCTTCAGGGGACATCTTCAGGATGTAGGCAGCGTCCATTATCAAGGGCCTTCACCATCCGGGATATGTCCTGTTTATGTTACTACCATCACGGGGGAGGTACAAGAGCCTGAAGACCCACACTCAAGGATTCAGAAACAGTTTCTTCCCATCCTCCATCTGATTTCTGAAGGGTCCATGAACCCAAGACCTCTACCTTACTATTCTTCTCTATTGCATTATTTAATTCTGTAACTTATATGTCTTTGGAATTTGCCACTGCCACAAAATAGCAAATTTCATGTCGTTTAAGTCACCGATAGTAGATTTAATTCTGCTTCTGAACCACTTCCTCTGCCAGCTGATTCCATGAAAAAAATGCTCCTCAGGGGCTGTATGACTCTAACCAATCCCTCCTCTGCCATAGTGAGCTCCAACATAAACTGGAAGTACAACATCTCTATCCAGGAACTATGCAACCCTCTAGAATAATTATTGTATTGTTTTCCAACTTCAGGAATTGTTCTCGCATCCTTTCCCATTGTCATGGCTCTGTCCTTTGCTCATCCCATTCCCTTTAAGTGTCTTGCTAATGCTCCTTTTCTGCTTGGCTGCTGGTGACTAGTCATGTTCTGCAGGACTCAGTGTTGGGGTTACTTCTTTTCATATTATATGCCAGTGATTTGGATGAGAGACTTGATGGCTTTGCGGCCAAGTTTGTGGACTGTACGAAGGTAGGTGGAGGGACAGATAGTGCTGAGGAAGTAGGGAGTCTGCAGAAGGATTTAGACAGTTTAGGAGAATGGGCAAAGAAATGGAAGATGGAATACAGCATTGGGAACGTATGGTCATGCACTTTGGTACAAGGAATAAAGGCACAGACTGTTTTCTAAAGGAGGAGCTAATTTAGAAATCAGAAGCACAAATGGACTTGGGAGTCCTTGTGCAGGTTAACTTGCAGGTAAGAAAGGCAAGTGCAACGTCAGCATTCATTTCAAGAGGACTAGAATACAAGAGCAGGGATGTGATGCTGAGGCTTTATAAGGCTCTGATCAAGTGTGCACTTGCAGTATGATAAGCAGTCTTGGACCCCTTATCTAAGAAAAGAGGTGCTGGCATTGGGGACGGTCACAAGAATGATAAAAGTAGAAATTTGCAAGTCTTTTGTGAGACCAATTTTCCTCAAATTCCTAATGCAATGCAGTTGCTGACACGCCTTCTTCATAATTGCATCAATACAGTGTGACGGGGTCCTGAATTACCCCTATAAACTGTGCTCGATTACCCCTATGAACTGTGCTTTTGAAAAGAGAGAGAGAGAGAGAGAGAAAGAGTTATTTAACATAAACACCTTGTTTAAAAGAGAGAGAGAGATGAAGACTGCTCACAGGTTGTTTATACTTTCTCCAAGGACATTGCCCGCTTGTACATTCTTATATAGACAGAGAAGGAAGGAGTTATTTGAGAGACAGTTGGTACTGTACTCAGTGCGGTGAGATAAATAGAAGGTCAGATGATAGACCTGAGACACATGATTTTGGACACTGAATGAGCTTTGTTGTGCCACAGAAAAAGTGGGTTTTTGGAGGATCGATCAGGCGGATCGATCAGTGGCTCTCGCAGTGTGGAGAAGGTGTGACTGGTGGGGAGTTACTTGTGCGTCCGACCCTCGCCTGGGTTGATAGCTCCACCACAGAAGAACGATTCCCTTTGTTGTGGTCACAGTTGGTGACTTTTAAAGGATTTCGGAGGACAATGGGAAGATCAACGGCGTCAGCTCACCTGAAGACTCAAATCTCTCCCTTTCTCTCTCTCCATCACCACTCAACTCAATACCACGAACTGAATTGAACTTTACTCATTATCATAAGACTATCTATTTACCCCTAGACTTGAAGAAGCTTGGTTTTCATATATATTCCACACTTACTTGTATATAATCATTTGCTAACCTGTTTGATTTATCTATATTTATATTACTGTTTTACATAGTTACTAATAAATATCATTAGTTAATAGCAATACCGGACTCCAAAGTGTTTTCCATCTCTGCTGGTTCTCTAACCCGTCACGGAGTATGTGACAACGGTACGTTGGGCCCAGGACAGATCTACAGAGATGTTGGTACCCAGAACTTTAAAACTGACCACCCTCTCCACTGCTGACCCTCAATGTGTTCTCCAGAAGTCCACAGCCAGCCCCTCAGTTACCAGGGCTGCACACTATTTTGCAGCGATGACCTAACTAACCAATATTTTATGATGCTGTTCCAGAACTTTCCTACTCTTTTATTCTATGCTTCACCAAATGAAGGCAAGCAACCTACAAAGCCACACACACACAAAATGCTGGAGGAACTCAGCAGGTCAGGCAGCATCTGTGGAGGAAAACAACTGACATTTTGGACTATATCAAGACTGGAAAGAAAGGGGACAAAACCCAGTAAAGTGGTGTTGGGGGGGAAGGTAGGAAGAGGAGCACCAACTGGCAGATGAGTGCAGGTGAGGGAGGAAGGTAGGAAGGTGAGCATGTGGAGAGAAAGGGAATTGTGTAAGAAGCTGGAGAGTGAAAGGTATGAGGCAAAGGACTGGAGAAGGAAATGATAGGAGAAAATAGAATAAAGGGAGGGAAGTGGAGAATCTTAGGGAGGAAGGTGAAGGTGATGTGAGGGGGAAAAAGGGGTGAAGAGGCCACAGGGATAGGGAAAGGAGGGTGGGGGAGGGTCATATGGTGGTAGGTGATGACAAGGGTAATGTTGGTGGGGGGACAGAGTGAGAGCAAATGTGTGGGAGCTGGAGGAGATGCGGGTGTGGGCCATCGAGAGCAGTAGATTGGAAGCCCTGTCTTCTGAAAAAGAGGACATCTCCCTCTCATCCTGCGAATAGATGAGGTGGAAACTGAGGAGGAACTGAGAGAAGGGAACAGCATTTTTACCTGTGACAGGTGGGAAGAGATGTGGGAGTCGGTGGGTTTATGAAAGATGGGTAGATAATGTGTCTCCAGAAATGGAGGCAGAGAGAGATGAAGAAACAAGAGAGAGGTGTCCGGGTGAATGAACGGTCTTACAAACATCACATATCTTCTCTGCTGCCACCTACAGGCATCCACAGTCTTGTGCATCCTAGTTTGTTAACGTATGTGACCCTGTGATGCACCACCAGTCTTGGTCAAAAACAGTAGCCCAGTATCATCCTCCGCCTCCTATCACCAAGCAGGTTTGGATCCAAGGGGCTGTAAACATTTCGACCAGGTTCTGTTATGCCGGAGGTGGGGACAATGATATGATGAGGACAGACGTGTAGGAACAAGAAAAATGCAATTACTACCAATTGGAAAGGGACTCGTATTTTGGGGGTAAAAAAGGACTCAGTAGTGAGTGCTTGGAATGAGCTGCCAGGGGTGGTGGTAGAGGCAGATACCGCAGGGGCATTTAAGGGACTGATAGGCAGATGAATGATAGAAAAATGGAGGGCCTTGAAAGAGGGAAGGGTTAGTTTGATCTTAGAGCAAGTTAAAAGGTGGGCAAAACATTGTGGGCCAAAGTGCCTGTACTGTGTTGTAATGTTCTATGTCTGGTCTTCCTGGAGGGAAAGCCTCACCTATTCCTCAGTAGCTCCTTTGTCTGCTCATTCTTCTCCACCCATCTGCCTCCTGGCACTTACCCTTGTAACCTTGCTGAGGGGGCTGGTGAACTCTATCATCTGTTGTATTTTAGTGGGGTGTGGGGAGAGCAGATGTGGGAAATGGCTGAAATATGGCTGAGGGCTCCATCAGCCTGAATCGCCATTGACAGTGGGAGCACCACACCAATTGGGCTTCCTTGCCGAAGAGCTGCAGTCCCAGGGAAGCTGCTGGGCTTCGACCCTGTAACAGTGAAGGGACACTTCTTTAGGCGAGGATGCTGTGTGAGTCGGAAGGAAACCTGCAGGCGCTGGTGTTCCCAGCTGTCACAGATGGCATCCACTGCTGGCGTGACGATGGGCAGCAGACTGACCAGGCTGTAATGAGCTAGGTAGGACTATGTGTAGAGTCACAGATTTGCATAGTACAAAAACGGGACCTTCAGCCCATCTGGTCCATGACAGCCCTTTTATCCATCTGCATTAATCCTGTTTTCCTGCATCACTATTGTACCCTTCTATGCCTTGCCTACTTAAGTGTCCATCTACATATCTCTTAATCATAATAGTTGTATCTGGTTCCATTACCCCTCTGCTAGAACGTTCCAGATGTCAAATAACCTCAGTGTAAAAAGCTTCTCCCTTAGAGCCCCTTTAAAACTTGTTCCTGTCATCATAAGTCTATGCCCCCTTGTTTTCGATACCCCTACCACAGGAAAATGATTTTGAACATCTAAACTAGCTTTTTCATAACCTTGTACACCTCCATCAGGTCACACCCCTCCCCCTTTTCTCCAGGGAAAGCAAGCCCCACCTATCCAAATGGTCCCCATCACTGAATTCCTCCAGACCAGGTAATATTCAAGTAGATCTCTGCACTCACTCCTCCTCCTAGTGTGGTGACCAGAAATGCACACAGTACTCTAAGTGTGGCCTAATTTAATATGCCAACTCTTATAGTCTATGTTCTGACCTAGGAAGGCAAACATACCATTTGCCTTCTTCACCATCCTACCAACCTGTGTTGCCAAATCTGTGGAACGAAGGACTGGTTCCTTTGTTCATCAACATTCCACAATCTCTACCCTACCCCAACATTCACTGTCCGTGTGCTACTCCCATTTGACTTCCACTTAACAGAATTCAATTCCAGTTGCTAATGCTCTGCGCAGCTTCCCACCTGACTTATACCCACTGTAGCCTTAGACAGTGTCCTCCACACCAGACTGTGTCACTATCCCCCACACCACACTGTGTCACTGTCCCCCACACTACACTGTGTCACTGTCCTCAACACCACACTGTGTCACTGTCCTCAACACCACACTGTGTCACTGTCCTCAACACTACACTGTGTCACTGTCCCCCACACCACACTGTGTCACTGTCCTCCACACCACACTGTGTCACTGTCCTCCACACCACACTGTGTCACTGTCCTCAACACTACACTGTGTCACTGTCCTCAACACTACACTGTGTCACTGTCCCCCACACCACACTGTGTCACTGTCCTCAACACTACACTGTGTCACTGTACACACCACACTGTGTCACTGTCCTCCACACCACACCGTGTCACTGTCCTCCACACCACACTGTGTCACTGTCCCCCACACCACACTGTGTCACTGTCCCCCACACCACACTGTGTCACTGTCCTCCACACCACACTGTGTCACTGTCCCCCACACTACACTGTGTCACTGTCCTCCACACCATACTGTGTCACTGTCCTCAACACTACACTGTGTCACTGTACACACCACACTGTGTCACTGTCCTCCACACCACACCGTGTCACTGTCCTCCACACCACACTGTGTCACTGTACCCCACACCACACTGTGTCACTGTCCCCCACACCACACTGTGTCACTGTCCTCCACACCACACTGTGTCACTGTCCTCCACACCACACTGTGTCACTGTCCCCCACACCACACTGTGTCACTGTCCCCCACACTACACTGTGTCACTGTCCCCCACACCACACTGTGTCACTGTCCCCCACACTACACTGTGTCACTGTCCTCAACACTACACTGTGTCACTGTCCACACCACACTGTGTCACTGTCCTCAACACCACACTGTGTCACTGTCCTCAACACTACACTGTGTCACTGTCCCCCACACCACACAGTGTCACTGTCCCCCACACCACACTGTGTCACTGTCCTCAACACTACACTGTGTCACTGTCCTCAACACCACACTGTGTCACTGTCCTCAACACTACACTGTGTCACTGTCCCCCACACTACACTGTGTCACTGTCCTCCACACCACACTGTGTCACTGTCCACAGCACACTGTGTCACTGTCCTCCACACTACACGGTGTCACTGTCCTCCACACTACACGGTGTCACTGTCCACAGCACACTGTGTCACTGTCTCCCACACCAGACTGTGTCACTGTCCACACCACACTGTCTCACTGTCCCCCACACCCCCAGACAGTGTCACTGTCCTCAAGACTACACTGTGTCACTGTCCTCAACACCACACTGTGTCACTGTACACACCAGACTGTGTTACAGTCAACCACACCACATGGTGTCACTGTCCACACCACACTGTGTCACTGTCCTCAATACCACACTGTGTCACTGTCCTCCACACCACACTGTGTCACTGTCCTCCACACCACACTGTGTCACTGTCCACACCACACTGTGTCACTGTCCTCCACACCACACTGTGTCACTGTCCCCCACACCACACTGTGTCACTGTCCACACCACACTGTGTCACTGTCCCCCACACCACACTGTGTCACTGTCCCCCACACCACACTGTGTCACTGTCCTCAATACCACACTGTGTCACTGTCCTCCACACCACACTGTGTCACTGTCCCCCACACCACACTGTGTCACTGTCCCCCACACCTCACGGTGTCACTGTCCTCAACACTACACTGTGTCACTGTCCCCCACACCACACTGTGTCACTGTCCTCCACACCACACAGTGTCACTGTTCTCAACACCACACAGTGTCACTGTCCTCCACACCACACTGTGTCACTGTTCTCAACACTACACTGTGTCACTGTCCCCCACACCACACTGTGTCACTGTCCTCCACACCACACAGTGTCACTGTCCCCCACACCACACAGTGTCACTGTTCTCAACACTACACTGTGTCACTGTACACACCACACTGTGTCACTGTTCTCAACACTACACTGTGTCACTGTCCCCCACACCACACAGTGTCACTGTTCTCAACACTACACTGTGTCACTGTCCTCAACACCACACTGTGTCACTGTCCCCCACTCCACACTGTGTCACTGTCCTCCACATTGTGTCACTGTTCCCCACACCACACTGTGTCACTGTACCCCACACCACACTGTGTCACAGTCCACACCACACTGTGTCACTGTCCCCAACACCACACTGTGTCACTGTCCACACCAGACTGTGTCACTGTCCACACCACTCTGTCTCACTGTCCCCCACACCACACTGTGTCACTCTCCTCAACACCACACTGTGTCACTGCCCTCCACACCACTCTGTCTCACTGTCCCCCACACCACACTGTGTCACTCTCCTCAACACCACACTGTGTCACTGTCCTCCAAACCACACTGTGTCACTGTACCCCACACCACACTGTGTCACTGTACCCCACACCACACTGTGTCACAGTCCACACCACACTGTGTCACTGTCCCCAACACCACACTGTGTCACTGTCCCCCACACCACACTGTCTCACTGTCCCCCACACCATACTGTATCACTGTCCCCCACAATACACTGTCTCACTGTCCCCCACTCCACACTGTGTCACTGTCCTCCACATTGTGTCACTGTCCCCCACACCACACTGTGTCACTGTACCCCACACCACACTGTGTCACTGTACCCCACACCACACTGTGTCACAGTCCACACCACACTGTGTCACTGTCCCCAACACCACACTGTGTCACTGTCCACACCAGACTGTGTCACTGTCCACACCACTCTGTCTCACTGTCCCCCACACCACACTGTGTCACTGTCCCCCACACCACACTGTGTCACTGTGTCACTGTCCCCCACACCATACTGTATCACTGTCCCCCACAATACACTGTCTCACTGTCCCCCACTCCACACTGTGTCACTGTCCTCCACATTGTGTCACTGTCCCCCACACCACACTGTGTCACTGTACCCCACACCACACTGTGTCACAGTCCACACCACACTGTGTCACTGTCCTCCACACCACACTGTGTCACTGTCCTCCAAACCTCACTGTGTCACTATACCCCACACTACACTGTTTCACTGTCCCCCACACCACACTGTGTCACTGTCCTCGACACAACACTGTGTCACTGTCCTCCACACCAGACTATGTCACTGTCCACCACACCACAGTGTCACTCTCCTCAACACCACACTGTGTCACTGTCCACACCACACTGTCTCACTGTCCTCGACACAACACTGTGTCACTGTCCTCCACACCAGACTATGTCATTGTCCACCACACCACAGTGTCACTCTCCTCAACACCACACTGTGTCACTGTCCACACCACACTGTCTCACTGTCCACACCACACTGTGTCACTGTCCACACCACACTGTCTCACTGTCCACACCACACTGTGTACTGTCCACACCACACTGTCTCACTGTCCCCCACACCAGACTGTCACTGTCCTCCACACCACACTGTGTCACTGTCCCCCACACCACACTGTGTCACTGTCCTCCACACCACACTGTGTCACTGCCCTCCACACCACACTGTGTCACTGTCCTCCACACCACACTGTGTCACTGTGCACACTAGACTGTGTCACTGTCCTCCACTCCACAGTGTCACTTTCCTCCACACCACACTGTGTCACAGTCCACACCACACTGTCTCACTGTCCTCCACACCACACTGTGTCACTGTGCACACTAGACTGTGTCACTGTCCTCCACTCTACAGTGTCACTTTCCTCCACACCACACTGTGTCACAGTCCACACCACACTGTCTCACTGTCCCCCACACCAGACTGTCACTGTCCTCCACACCACACTGTGTCACTGCCCTCCACACCACACTGTGTCACTGTCCTCAACACTACACTGTGTCACTGTGCACACTAGACTGTGTCACTGTCCTCAACACCACAGTGTCACTTTCCTCCACACCACACTGTGTCACAGTCCACACCGCACTGTGTCACTGTCCTCCACACTGTTTCACTGTCCACACCACACTGTGTCACTGTCCACACCACACTGTCTCACTGTCCACACCACACTGTGTACTGTCCACACCACACTGTCTCACTGTCCCCCACACCAGACTGTCACTGTCCTCCACACCACACTGTGACACTGTCCCCCACACCACACTGTGTCACTGCCCTCCACACCACACTGTGTCACTGTGCACACTAGACTGTGTCACTGTCCTCCACTCCACAGTGTCACTTTCCTCCACACCACACTGTGTCACAATCCACACCACACTGTCTCACTGTCCCCCACACCAGACTGTCACTGTCCTCCACACCACACGGTGTCACTGCCCTCCACACCACACTGTGTCACTGTCCTCAACACTACACTGTGTCACTGTGCACACTAGACTGTGTCACTGTCCTCAACACCACAGTGTCACTTTCCTCAACACCACACTGTGTCACTGTCCTCCACACTGTTTCACTGTCCACACCACACTGTGTCACTGTCCCCCACACCACACTGTTTCACTGTCCACACCACACTGTGTCAATGTCCCCCACACCACACTGTGACACTGTCCTCCACACCACACTGTGTCACTGTCCTCCACACCACACTGTGTCACTGTCCACACAACACTGTTTCACTGTCCAGACCACACTGTGTCAATGTCCCCCACACCACATGTGTCACTGTCCTCCACACCACACTGTGTCACTGTCCACACCACACAGTGTCACTGTCCACACCAGACTGTGTCACTGTCCCCACACCACTGTGTCACTGTCCTCAACACCACACTGTGTCACTGTCCCCCACACCACACTGTGTCACTGTCCTCAACACCACACTGTGTCACTGTCCCCCACACCACACTGTGTCACTGTCCTCAACACTACACTGTGTCACTGTCCCCCACACCACACTGTGTCACTGTCCTCCACACCACACTGTGTCACTGTCCCCCACACCACACTGTGTCACAGTCCCCCACACCACACTGTGTCACTGTCCCCCACACCACACTGTGTCACTGTCCTCAACACCACACTGTGTCACTGTCCCCCACACCACACTGTGTCACTGTCCTCAACACCACACTGTGTCACTGTCCCCCACACCACACTGTGTCACTGTCCTCAACACCACACTGTGTCACTGTCCCCCACACCACACTGTGTCACTGTCCTCCACACCACACTGTGTCACTGTCCTCAACACCACACTGTGTCACTGTCCCCCACACCACACTGTGTCACTGTCCTCACCAGACTGTCTCACTGTCCACAAAACACTGTGTCACTGTCCTCCACACCACACTGTGTCACTGTCCTCACCAGACTGTCTCACTGTCCACAAAACACTGTGTCACTGTCCTCCACACCACACTGTGTCACTGTCCCCAACACCACACTGTCTCACTGTCCCCACACCACACTATGTCACTGTCCACACCACACAGTGTCACTCTCCACACCACACTGTGTCACTGTCCCCAACACCACACTGTCTCACTGTCCCCACACCACACTATGTCACTGTCCACACCACACAGTGTCACTGTCCACACCACATTGTGTCACTGTCCCCAACACCACACTGTGTCACTGTCCCCAACACCACACTGTCTCACTGTCCCCACACCACACTATGTCACTGTCCACACCACACTGTGTCAGTGTCCCTCACACCACACTGTCTCACTGTCCCCCACACCTCACAGTGTCACTGTCCCCGACACCTCACCGTCTTTCTTTTCTTTTTAAATTTTTTTATTGAATTAGTACGCAAAAGGTAAACCATGTAGGCACTAATACACTGTTACAATATAACTTTACAAGAGATATTAATACATAAAAAGAAGTTGGTACAAACAGTGCAGTTTAGCTATAAAATAACAAGGTAAAATAATGGTATACTAATTTTCATACATATCAATAAGGAAAAGAACCCCCCCCCCCAAAAAAAAACCCACTGTGCAACTAATCTAAAAAGCAAAGCAAAGCAATGGGCTAACTAGGTATCAAGTAGAGTTAAACAACTTAAAACAATCACGTCCTCAAACCTGACCTCCATTAATAACAGTTAAAAAGCAAGAAGGGAATGTAAATATGGACAGAGAGAGAAAAAAAGTTACATTAAATGAAAATGTTGAATAAATGATCTCCAGGTCTGTTCAAATTTAACTGAGGAATCATAAAGATTACTTCTAATTTTCTCCAAATTTAAACATAGTATCGTCTGGGAAAACCAGAAGAACGTAGTTGGAGCATTAATCTCCTTCCAATGTTGTAAAATACATTTTTTCGCCATAAAAGTAAGAAATGCAATCATTCTACAAGCTGAAGGGGTAAGATTACTGGGAATTTTAGGTAATCCAAAGATAGCAGTAATAGGATGGGGAGAAATATCTATATTCAATACCTTTGAAATAATATTAAAAATGTCTTTCCAAAAAGTTTCCAAAGTAGGACAGGACCAAAACATATGAATTAAGGAAGGTATCTCCCCATGACATCTGTCACAAAGAGGGTTAATATGACAGTAAAAACGAGCTAATTTATCTTTAGACATATGTGCTCTATGGATGACTTTAAATTGAATTAGGGAGTGTTTAGAACAAATAGAGGAAGTATTGACTAGTTGTAAAATATGTGCCCAGTCATCCACTGAAATAATAAAGCCCAATTCCTTTTCCCAATTTGACCTAATCTTATCGAATGGAGTTTTCCTGTTTCATAATAATATTATAAATAATAGCCGTTACACCTTTCTGACATGGATTAAGGTTAATTATAGTATAGAACATAGAACATAGAATAGTACAGCACAGTACAGGCCCTTCGGCCCACAATGTTGTGCCGACCCTCAAACCCTACCTCCCATATAAGCCCCCACCTTGGATTCCTCCATATACCTGTCTAGTAGTCTCTTAAACTTCACTAGTGTATCTGCCTCCACCACTGACTCAGGCAGTGCATTCCACGCACCAACCACTCTCTGAGTAAAAAACCTTCCTCTAATATCCCCCTTGAACTTCCCACCCCTTACCTTAAAGCCATATCCTCTTGTATTGAGCAGTGGTGCCCTTCGGAAGAGGCGCTGGCTATCCACTCTATCTATTCTTCTTATTATCTTGTACACCTCTATCATGTCTCCTCTCATCCTCCTTCTCTCCAAAGAGTAAAGCCCTAGCTCCCTTAATCTCTGATCATAATGCATACTCTCCAAACCAGGCAGCATCCTGGTAGATCTCCTCTGTAACCTTTCCAATGCTTCCACATCCTTCCTATAGTGAGGTGACCAGAACTGGACACAGTACTCCAAGTGTGGCCTAACTAGAGTTTTATAGAGCTGCATCATTACCTCGCGACTCTTAAACTCTATCCCTCGATTTATGAAAGCTAACACCCCATAAGCTTTCTTAACTACCCTATCCACCTGTGAGGCAACTTTCAGGGATCTGTGGACATGTACCCCGAGATCCCTCTGCTCCTCCACACTACCAAGTATCCTGCCATTTACTTTGTACTCTGCCTTGGAGTTTGTCCTTCCAAAGCGTAGCACCTCACACTTCTCCGGGTTGAACTCCATCTGCCACTTCTCAGCCCACTTCTGCAACCAATCAATGTCTCTCTGCAATCTTTGACAATCCTCTACACTATCTACAACACCACCAACCTTTGTGTCATCTGCAAACTTGCCAACCCACCCTTCTACCCCCACATCCAGGTCGTTAATAAGAACCACAAAAAGTAGAGGTCCCAGAACAGATCCTTGTAGGACACCACTATCTAAAATATACGTAGGAGGTAACATCGGAAAGGAAGAGAGTATAGTACTTAGGATATTTCTAACTTGAAGAAAACTAAAAAAATGTATTCTTGGTAAGTTATATTTGTTAGATTATTGTTCAAAAGACATAAGGGAACCAGCTAGAAATAAATCCAAAAACCGTGAAATACCATTAGTCTTCCAAATTTGAAAGGCATGGTCCGTGGAAGAGGGGGGAAAGAATATGTTGCCTAAAATAGGAATCGCAAGCCCAAATTGATTACGATCGAAAAATTTTCCGAATTGAAACCAAATACGTAAGGTATATTTAACTATCGGGTTACAAACCAGTTTACAGCGTTTCAAATCAAAAGGAAGAGAAGAACCTAAAATGAAGCCAGTGCATAACCTTGAGCAGATTGTAATTCCAATACTACCCATTGAGGAATGGATAGTGTATCTTGATCAGGTAACCAAAATTTCATGTGTCGAATATTAATTGCCCAATAATAAAATCTAAAGTTAGGTAATGCCAAACCTCCTTCTCTCTTAGCTTTCTGTAGATGTATTTTACCCAATCTCGGGTTTTTATTTTGCCAAATAAATGAAGAAATTTTAGAGTCAACTTTATCAAAAAAGGATTTGGGAACAAAAATCGGTAGTGCCTGAAATACATATAAAAATTTTGAAAGAATAAACATCTTAACAGCATTAATACGACCAATCAAAGTTAAATAAAATGGAGACCATTTAAATGAAAGTTGAGTAATGTGATCAGTTAAGGGTAGGAAATTAGTCTTAAATAAATCTTTATGTTTACAGGTAATTTTAATCCCAAGATATGAAAAATGATTATTAACCAATTTAAACGGAAGGTTCTGATATAAGGGAACTTGCTTATTAATCGGGAAAAGTTCACTCTTACTGAGATTTAACTTATAACCTGAAAAAAGACTAAATTGTGTTAATAAATCTAAAGCAGCAGGGATAGATTTTTGAGGTTTAGAAATATATAAAACTAAGTCATCAGCATAGTGATACTTTATGGGATTTTAAACCCCGAGTTATCCCAATAATATTTGGAGATTCTCGAATAGCAATTGCAAGAGGTTCTAATGCAATATCAAATAGTACTAAGAGGACAACCTTGTCTGGTACCTCGAAAAAGAGGGAAAAGAGGTGAGTTTAAAGAGTTAGCACGAACTGAGGCCATAGGAGAATGATATAACAGTTTGATCCAGGATATAAATTTCGGGTTGAAATTAAACATTTCAAGCACCTTAAATAAGTAAGGCCATTTGACTCTGTCACTGTCCCCCACACCACACTGTGTCACTGTCCACACCAGACAGTCTCACTGTCCACAAAACACTGTGTCACTGTCCTCCACACCTCACTGTGTCACTGTCCCCAACACCACAATGTGTCACTGTCCCCCACACCTCACTGTCTCACTGTCCACACCACACTGGGTCACTGTCCCCCACACCACACTGTGTCACTGTCCCCCACACCTCACTGTATCACTGTCCACACCACACTGTGTCACTGACCCCACACCACACTGTGTCACTGTCCCCAACACCACACTGTCTCACTGTCCCCCACACCACAATGCGTCACTGTCCCCCACACCTCACTGTGTCACTGTCCACACCACACTGGGTCACTGTCCCCCACACCTCACTGTGTCACTGTCCACACCACACTGTGTCACTTTCCACACACCACACTGTGTCACTGTCCTCCACACCACACTGTGTCACTGTCCCCCACACCACACTGTGTCACTGTCCCCCACACCACAGTGTCACTGTCCTCCACACCACAGTGTCACTGTCCTCCACACCACACTGTGTCACTGTCCCCCACACCACAGTGTCACTGTCCTCCACACCACACTGTGTCACTGTCTCCCACACCACACTGTGTCACTGTCCTCAAGACTACACTGTGTCACTGTCCCCCACACCACACTGTGTCACTGTCCCCACCACACTGGATCACTGTCCCCCCACACCACACTGTGTCACTGTCCCCCACACCGCACTGTGTCACTGTCGACACCGCACTGTGTCACTGTCCCCCACACCACACTGTGTCACTGTCCCCCACACCGCACTGTGTCACTGTCGACACCGCACTGTGTCACTGTCCCCCACACCACACTGTGTCACTGTCCCCCACACCACACTGTGTCACTGTCCCCCACACCACACTGTGTCACTGTCCACATCACACTGTGTCACTTTCCACACACCACACTGTGTCACTGTCGACACCACACTGTGTCACTGTCCCCCACACCACACTGTGTCACTGTCCTCAACACCACACTGTGTCACTGTCCCCAACACCAGACTGTGTCACTGTCCCCCACACCACACTGTGTCACTGTCCCCCACACCACACTGTGTCACTGTCCTCAACACCACACTGTGTCACTGTCCTCCACATCACACTGTGTCACTGTCGACACCACACTGTGTCACTGTCCCCCACACCACACTGTGTCACTGTCCTCCACACCACACTGTGTCACTGTCCTCAACACCACACTGTGTCACTGTCCTCCACACCACACTGTGTCACTGTCCTCCACACCACACTGTGTCACTGTCCCCCACACCACACTGTGTCACTGTCCACACCACACTGTGTCACTGTCCTCCACATCACACTGTGTCACTGTCGACACCACACTGTGTCACTGTCCCCCACACCACACTGTGTCACTGTCCTCCACACCACACTGTGTCACTGTCCCCCACACCACACTGTGTCACTGTCCTCCACACCACACTGTGTCACTGTCCTCCACACACACAGTGTCACTGTTCTCAACACTACACTGTGTCACTGTCCCCCACACCACACCGTGTCACTGTCCTCCACACTACACTGTGTCACTGTCCCCCACACTACACTGTGTCACTGTCCTCAACACCACACTGTGTCACTGTCCCCCACACCACACTGTGTCACTGTCCTCAACACTACACTGTGTCACTGTCCACAGCACACTGTGTCACTGTCCTCAACACCACACTGTGTCACTGTCCCCAACACCACACTGTGTCACTGTCCTCAACACCACACTGTGTCACTGTCCCCCACACCACACTGTGTCACTGTCCTCCACACCACACTGTGTCACTGTCCTCAACACCACACTGTGTCACTGTCCCCCACACCTCACTGTGTCACTGTCCCCCACACCACACTGTGTCACTGTCCTCAACACTACACTGTGTCACTGTCCCCCACACCACACGGTGTCACTGTCCTCAACACCACACTGTGTCACTGTCCCCAACACCACACTGTGTCACTGTCCTCAACACCACACTGTGTCACTGTCCCCCACACCACACTGTGTCACTGTCCCCCACACCACACTGTGTCACTGTCCTCAACACCACACTGTGTCACTGTCCCCCACACCTCACGGTGTCACTGTCCTCAACACCACACTGTGTCACTGTCCCCCACACTACACTGTGTCACTGTCCCCCACACCACACCGTGTCACTGTCCTCCACACCACACTGTGTCACTGTCCCCCACACCACACCGTGTCACTGTCCCCCACACCACACTGTGTCACTGTCCCCCACACCTCACGGTGTCACTGTCCTCAACACCACACTGTGTCACTGTCCCCCACACTACACTGTGTCACTGTCCCCCACACTACACTGTGTCACTGTCCCCCACACCACACCGTGTCACTGTCCTCCACACCACACTGTGTCACTGTCCCCCACACTACACTGTGTCACTGTCCCCCACACCACACTGTGTCACTGTCCACACCACACTGTGTCACTGTCCCCCACACCACACTGTGTCACTGTCCCCCACACCTCACGGTGTCACTGTCCTCAACACCACACTGTGTCACTGTCCCCCACACCACACTGTGTCACTGTCCACACCACACTGTGTCACTGTCCCCCACACCACACCGTGTCACTGTCCTCCACACCACACTGTGTCACTGTCCCCCACACCACACTGTGTCACTGTCCACACCACACTGTGTCACTGTCCCCCACACCTCACGGTGTCACTGTCCTCCACACCACACTGTGTCACTGTCCCCCACACCACACTGTGTCACTGTCCCCCACACCTCACGGTGTCACTGTCCTCAACACCACACTGTGTCACTGTCCCCCACACCTCACGGTGTCACTGTCCCCCACACCACACCGTGTCACTGTCCTCCACACCACACTGTGTCACTGTCCCCCACACCACACTGTGTCACTGTCCACACCACACTGTGTCACTGTCCCCCACACCACACTGTGTCACTGTCCCCCACACCACACCGTGTCACTGTCCTCCACACCACACCGTGTCACTGTCCCCCACACCACACTGTGTCACTGTCCACACCACACTGTGTCACTGTCCCCCACACCTCACGGTGTCACTGTCCTCCACACCGCACTGTGTCACTGTCTTCAACACCAGACAGTGTCACTGTCCTCCACACCACACTGTGTCACTGTCCACACCACACTGTGTCACTGTCCCCCACACCACACTGTGTCACTGTCCCCCACACCACACTGTGTCACTGTCCACAACACCACACTGTGTCACTGTCCTCAACACCACACTGTGTCACTGTCCCCCACACCACACCGTGTCACTGTCCCCCACACCACACTGTGTCACTGTCCCCCACACCTCACGGTGTCACTGTCCTCAACACCACACTGTGTCACTGTCCCCCACACTACACTGTGTCACTGTCCCCCACACCACACCGTGTCACTGTCCTCCACACCACACTGTGTCACTGTCCCCCACACTACACTGTGTCACTGTCCCCCACACCACACTGTGTCACTGTCCACACCACACCGTGTCACTGTCCCCCACACCACACTGTGTCACTGTCCCCCACACCTCACGGTGTCACTGTCCTCAACACCACACTGTGTCACTGTCCCCCACACCACACTGTGTCACTGTCCACACCACACTGTGTCACTGTCCCCCACACCACACTGTGTCACTGTCCCCCACACCACACCGTGTCACTGTCCTCCACACCACACTGTGTCACTGTCCCCCACACCACACTGTGTCACTGTCCACACCACACTGTGTCACTGTCCCCCACACCTCACGGTGTCACTGTCCTCCACACCACACTGTGTCACTGTCCCCCACACCACACTGTGTCACTGTCCCCCACACCTCACGGTGTCACTGTCCTCAACACCACACTGTGTCACTGTCCCCCACACCTCACAGTGTCACTGTCCCCCACACCACACCGTGTCACTGTCCTCCACACCACACTGTGTCACTGTCCCCCACACCACACTGTGTCACTGTCCACACCACACTGTGTCACTGTCCCCCACACCACACTGTGTCACTGTCCCCCACACCACACCGTGTCACTGTCCTCCACACCACACTGTGTCACTGTCCCCCACACCACACTGTGTCACTGTCCACACCACACTGTGTCACTGTCCACAACACCACACTGTGTCACTGTCCTCAACACCACACTGTGTCACTGTCCACACCACACTGTGTCACTGTCCCCCACACCACACTGTGTCACTGTCCCCCACACCACACTGTGTCACGGAGCCAAAAGAGATGGGGGAGATTTTGAGCAATTTCTTTTCTTCAGTATTCACTAAGGAGAAGGATATTGAATTGTGTAAGGTAAAGGAAACAAGTAGGGTAGTTATGGAAAGTATGACGATTAAAGAAGAGGAAGTACTGGCGCTTTTAAGGAATATAAAAGTGGATAAGTCTCCGGGTCCTGACAGGATATTCCCTAGGACCTTGAAGGAAGATAGTGTGGAAATAGCAGGGGCTCTGACAGAGATATTTCAAATGTCATTAGAAACGGGGATGGTGCTGGAGGGTTGGCGTATTGCTCATGTGGTTCCATTGTTTAAAAAGGGTTCTAAAAGTAAACCTAGCAATTATCAGCCTGTGAGTTTGACGTCAGTGGTGGGTAAGTTGATGGAAAGTATTCTTAGAGATGGTATATATAATTATCTGGATAGACAGGGTCTGATTAGGAACAGTCAACATGGATTTGTGCATGGAAGGTCATGTTTGACAAATCTTATTGAATTTTTTGATGAGGTTACCAGGAAAGTTGACGAGGGTAAAGCAGTGGATGTTGTCTATATGGGCTTCAGTAAGGCCTTTGACAAGGTTCCACACAGAAGGTTAGTTAGGAAGGTTCAATCGTTAGGCATTAATATCGAAGTAGTAAAATGTATTCAGCAGTGGCTGGGTGGGAGACGCGAGAGAGTAGAGGTGGATAACTGTGTGTCAGATTGGAGGACGGTGTGTAGCGGTGTGCCTCAGGGATCTGTACTGGGTCCAATGTTGTTTGTCATATATATTAATGATGTGGATGATGGGGTGGTAAGTTGGATTAGTAAGTAGGGAGATGATTCTAACATAAGTGGCGTTGTGGATAATGAAGTAGGTTTTCAAAGCTTGCAGAGAGATTTAGGCCAGTTAGAAGAGTGGGCTGAAAGATGGCAGATGGAGTTTAATGTTGAAAAATGTGAGGTGCTACATTTTGGTAGGACTAATCAAAATAGGACATACATGGTAACTGATAGGGCATTGAAGAATGCAGTAGAACAGAGGGATCTAGGAATAATGTTGCATAGTTCCCTGAAGGTGGAATCTCACATGGATAGGGTAGTGAAGAAAGCTTTTGGTATGCTGGCCTTTATTAATCAGAGCTTTGAGTATAGGAGTTGGGATGTAATGTTGAAATTGTACAAGGCATTGGTAAGGCCAAATTTGGAGTATTGTGTACAGTTCTGGTCACCAAATTATAGGAAAGATGTCAATAAAATTGAGCGGGTACAGAGGAGATTTACTAAAATGTTGCCTGGGTTTCATCTCCTAAATTACAGAGAAAGGTTGAACAAGTTAGGCCTTTATTCTTTGGGGCATAGAAGGTTGAGGGGGGACTTGATAGAAGTGTTTAAAATTATGAGGGGGATAGATAGAGTTGACGTGGATAGGCTTTTTCCATTGAGAATGGGGGAGGTTCAAACAAGAGGACATGAGTTGAGAGTTAAAGGGCAAAAGTTTAGGGGTAACATGAGGGGGAACTTCTTTACTCAGAGAGTGGTAGCTGTGTGGAACAAGCTTCCAGCAGAAGTGGTTGAGGCAGGTTCGATGTTGTCGTTTAAAGTTAAATTGGATAGATATATGGACAGGAAAGGAAAGGAGCGTTATGGGCTGAGTGCAGTTCGGTGGGACTAGATGAGAGTAAGAGTTCGGCACGGACTAGAAGGGCCAAGATGGCCTGTTTCCGTGCTGTAATTGTTATATGGTTATATGGTTATTTTTTTAGCCAGAGGGTGGTGAATCTATGGAATTTGTTGCCACGTGCGGCAGTGGAGGCCAAGTCATTGGGTGTATTTAAGGCAGAGATTGATAGGTATCTGAGTAGCCAGGGCATCAAAGGTTATGGTGAGAAGGCGGGGGAATGGGACTGAAAGGGACTTCTGCTCCTTTGTCTTATGGTCTTATGGTTCATTGATGAGGGCACCTGATTTTCATCCAAACCAGCAGCATAAAAACTCTGGCTTACATCTACTCAGGGCTGGTCCGTCTCCTGAGCAGGGCGGTAATGCACGTTCCGGGCTGCCGGGAATAGTAGCCACCTACCTGTTTCAGCCAATCAGCTTAATGGTGAACTCACCGTTCTGCATGCCTTCCCCTTGTTGAACACAGACAAGAAGCATTCGTTGAAGACCTCATGCACATCTGCTGGCTCCACAGATATATTGCATGCTTGTGCTAAGGGGACTCAAGTTTCCCTGGCTATGCTCTTCAGATTCTCCTTAATTTTACCTACCAAGAATATATTTCATAGCCTCTGGGTTCCTTTCTAACTTGAATTATTCTCCTTCACCACCTAAATACTCAAGGGACGTTCTTATCTGTAGTTGCCTATATCCTTCCTTTTTTGTCTAATCAAATCTTCAATAACCTTTGCTATCCAAGGTTCCTTAAACTTGTCACCTTCGCCTCTTACCCTTACTAGAACACACTGGCCCTGAACTCTTGCTAGTTCCCTTTCAAAAATAATCCCAGAGGTATGAAGGTATATAAATTTCCAGACTTGACCAGGTAGTGCTCCAAAAATGCTATGGGAACCCAGAGAAGAAATTGCAGGAGTCCTGGCTGAGATCATTGCTAGCCATGGGTGAGGTGCCAAAAGACCAAAGCTTAGCAAATGTTGTGCCTTTATTTAAGAAAAACCTGAGAACTATGGAACCCTAACTCTAACATCTGTAGTTGGTAAGTTATTGGAGAGTATTCTGAGGGATAAGATAATTGTGTGCCTAGAATACGGGGATTGATTAGGGGTAGTCAGCATGGCTTCATGCATGGGAGATTATGTCTTACAGAACTGATTGAGACTTTTGATGATGGATTTCAGAAAGGTCTTTGATAAGGTGACACCTGGTAGGCTAGGTCACAGAGCAAGTAGGCTAACTGGAAAAACAATTGGCTTGATGGTAGGAAGTGGAGGGTGATGGTGGAAGTTAGTTTCTTGGACTGGAGGCCTGTGACTACCGGTGGGCCTCAGCTACCTATTGGGTGCCAGGCCCATCTTGTTTACCATTTATATCAGCAATTTGGATAGGAATGTACAGGGCATGGTTAGTGAGATTCTGGATGGACTCCGCCTTCTGCCTGTGGACATGTAAGACACAAACAACAGGAATTCTGCAGATGCTGGAAATTCAAGCAACACACATCAAAGTTGCTGGTGAACGCAGCAGGCCAGGCAGCATCTCTAGGAAGAGGTGCAGTCGACGTTTCGGGCCGAGACCCTTCGTCAGGACATGTAAGACACAGTGTCTTTCTGTCTGCCTTTAATTTCTTCCTTTCCCGATTTAAACTTTGAAATTTTAACTTTATTCAGTCGAATCTTTCAAAGTGTTAATTATAACTATGGCTACCTTGAGAAGCACTAAAAAAATTCCCGATGCTGGTAATGGTAAATCTTAAAAAACTGACGAAGCTCCTGAACAGCCAGCCTGGGTTTACAGATTAGAGAGTTAAATGAGCTCTATTGTCGCTGAATTAACTCAACTAAAAGAAAATCTTCTTCCTTTGGAGGGAAAAATTAATTCTTTGAGCTCGGATCTTAAAGAAGTAACCCGTAATGCGGCTGACATTTCTTCTCGTTTGGAAAAAGCACAATGTCGGATTGTTGATTTGGAATTCTCGTTCTCGTCGTTATAACATTCGAATTATTGGATTGAAAGAGCAATCAGAATCTGCCGACATACTGGCCTATTCCGCTAAATGTTTCAATCTCTATTTCCTGAGGCATTTTCACAATTGTCTGAAATTGAGGTAGCTCATAGGGTTGAAACTCCAAAAGAAGGTAAAGACAGGCATGTTATTGTGCATTTCCACCGTATTCGAGACAAAGACCGTATTATTAAACTGGCAAGAAAACAAAGACTGTCAAAATTTCAAGGCTCTGAGATTCATTTCTTTCAAGATTTTCCACGCGAAGTTGTTTGACAACGATCTGGATTCGCGACCGTAATGTGAGTGGCCTTTCCAAAGCGGAAGTGTCCCTTCCTTCTCTAAATTAAGGCTTTTCGCTAAAGACTCTGGGGTTCGTATCTTTGAAGATCCAGCCGATGCACTGCGTTTTATTAATTCTCTCTCGGATGAGTCCGAAGCCTGAAGTTTAAAAGACTTCAATTATTCGATTGTTTTGCGATATAAGAAATGATGAGATCGGAAGAACTGAGAAGTACAGAAAGTCTTGGTATTAAAAAGAACCTTTACCTTTGAGATAGACTGGTTTGGACGGTTTTAACTTTAGAAGATATTTTATGGGATCTATTGGAAGATTGTAGAAATCTTAAACCATTTAGAATTTCTTTCTGTTTGCTATATATACGATTTAATTGTTTCTTTTTGCCTTCTATGGTTTTGTTAAGAACTTTTAACTCCTATTCGGGTTTTTTTTTACCTTTTATAGTTAGATGTAAAAATTTAAAGATGGCGACGTTTTCTTTTCTGTGCAAATATTTCAAGAATTTATTTTGGAAGTGCTTTTTTTCTTATCTAATGTTATGAAAGTTACTTTCCAAATTGAAGGTCGTTTCTGTTAACTGTTTTTTCAAACTTAATTGTATGTCGACTGTAATGAGTCATATATCCGGGAGAGGGAGACAGATTACTTTTTTTTATTTGTACCTTTTACTTAGGCAGGTGGAGTTCAGAATGGCTTCTATGCATTTCTTGGGGCTTGCGTCGATTAATATCGACTTATTTCTGGGCTTTGTAGGTTGGGTGGGTTTTTTTCTTTTTTCTCATTTCTATTTTTTATTCCCATTATGGAATTCCGGAGCGTATACAAATTATTATTATTGTGTTTATTACCACCATTAAAAATTTTTTTATCCTGACATGCCTTTAACTGTTTTCTTTAGATATAAAGTTTCATGATGTTAGTTAAACAGTTAAATGTTTTAAGTTGGAATGTCCGTGGTTAAAATCATCCTATTAAACGTAAGAAAATATTTAAAATTATTAATCGATTCCAACCTGATATAATTTTTGTACAAGAGACATATCAGGTTATGTGACAACAATCGATTTTTTAAATTTTGGAAGGACCCTCAGATTCACGCAAACTCTCAAAGTAAGTTTAGGGGTGTTTCCATCTTTATTGATTCCAATATTCCCTTTAATCAGGAGGATATTATATCTGATATTAATGGTAGATTTTTGATTGTTAAAGGAACCATTTACAATAAGAAAATGGTTTTGGTTAATATATATGGACCTAATACTGATGATCCTTCATTTTTAAAAAATATTTTTGCTCTATTACCTGATTTAAATGAATATATGTTATTAATGGGTGGAGATTTTAATATTTGCTTAAATCCCCTGTTAGATAAATTATTATCTAGACATCAACTCCTTAATCATTCTGCATCACTTATTAATTCCTTTTTAATTGATTATGGTTTAATCAAAGTCTGGAGACATATGCATCCTGCTGATAGAGAATATTCCTTTTTTTCACATGTTCATAATAAATATTCGAGAATCGACTATTTTATAGCTGACCCTCGACTTTTATTTAATGTTCAGAAATGTGGATATGATGCAATTGTTATTTCTGATCATGCTCCTTTAAACTTAATATTTAATTTGAAAGATGTTGTTTCTACAAGACCACCTTGGCGTTTTCCAGAACATTTGTTACAAAGTTCAGATTTTGTTGAGTTTATTGAAACTCAGATAAAAGAGTTTTTTCTCTTTAATAATACAGGAAACGTCTCAAAGTTAATAACTTGGGATACGTTAAAAGCTTATTTACGTGGCCAAATTATTTGTTTAGCTAAGTTGAAGAAACAGACAAAAATAGAATTAGATAAACTTGCTAAACAAATTAAAGAATTAGATAAACTCAACGCCATCTTTCCAAACGTTGAATTGTTTAAAAGAACTACAATCACAATAGAATTTATTATTAACTTATCCTATTGAAGAATATTTGCTTAAATTAAAAAGTCAGTTTTAAATTTTGGGGGATAAAAATAATAGGCTATTAGCTTCCCAATTAAGGGCTGCTAAAGTTAAAAGACAAATTTTAAAGATTCATAAAAATAATAGCGATAGAGTAAATGATTATGATGATATTAATAATATCTTTCAGGATTTTTATTCCGATCTCTATAAATCTCAGTCTCCAGCAGATCCCTCTAAAATGAAAGCTTTTTTTTAATATAAGATTAAGTTTCCTCAAATTACTGCTGAAGATCAACCGACCTTTGATGCTCCAATTGTTGAGCATGAAATTCAGAAAACTATATGGTCAATGCAATCAGGTAAAGCTCCTGGACTCGATGGTTATTCAGTAGGATTTTACAAAAAATTTGAAAAATTACTTCCTCCATATCTTTTGGAAATATTTCATGAATCTTTTGAGAAAGGTAATTTACCTTCTTTTTATGAAGCTTCTGTTTCTTTAATCCTTAAGAAAGATAAAGATCCTACTGAATGCTCATCTTATAGACCTATTTTGTTATTAAATGTGAATGCTAAAATTCTTTCTAAGATAATGGCTAACCGTTTGGAAAACATTTTACCTAAAATTATCTCTATAGATCAAACAGGCTTTATTAGAGGCCGTTATTCTTTTTCTAATGTTCGGAGATTGATGAACATTATATATTCACCATTATCCAAAACCCCCCCAGTGTGTTATTTCTCTGGATGCAGAAAAGGCATTTGATAGAGTTGAATGGACTTACTTGTTTAATGTATTAGAGAGATTTGGCTTTGGTAATAATTTTAATAAGTGGATTCAAATGATCTATAAGAATCCTATTGCTACCGTCATTACTAATAATCTTAGGTCTCCCTTTTTTTTACTTTCATGAGGTACTCGACAAGGGTGTCCTTTAAGTCTTTTATTATTTAATCTTGTACTGGAGCCTTTGGCTATAACAATTCGCAAAGCTAAAAATATTCATGGTATTTCTATAAATGGGGCCATACATAAGATTTCTTTTTATGCAGATGATCTTTTGGTTTATATCTCAAAACCTGAAGAATCTATTCCTAATCTTTTGGAATTATTGAATGATTTTGGAAAATTTTCAGGATATAAACTTAATTTAAATAAAAGTGAATTGTTCCCTTTAAATGTTCCTGTTTTTATATATAAGGATATTCCATTTAGAATAGTGAATTCTTTTAAATATTTGGGTATTATCATTACAAAAAAATATAAAGATCTTTATAAAGCTAATGTAGTTCCTTTATTGGACTCTATGAAACAATTATTTTCTAGATGGAATCCTCTTACACTTTCTTTAATAGGTCGTATTCATGCCATGAAAATGATGATTTTACCTAGATTTTTATATATTTTTCAAAATATACCTATTTTTCCAACCAAAAACTTTTTTGATCAAATTAATTCTACTATTTTGTCCTTTATTTGGAATAATAAAAACCCAAGAGTTAATAAATTTCATTTACAAAAATCTAAAAAAGAGGGTGGACTTGCGCTACCTAATTTAAGATTGTATTATTGGGCTGTTAATATTCGACAATTATGTTTTTGGTTATATTGGCTCGATAAGAACCAAAAACCAGCTTGGAATGATTTAGAATTTAAAGCTATTAATCAATTTTATTTAACTTCACTATTAGGAGCTCCACTACCTTTACAACTTGCTAAAATCTCTAACTTAAATTTCTACCCTTTTATTAAACAGTCCTTACGGATTTGGTTTCAGTTTCGCAACTTTTAAAATTTCAAACAATTTAAATTGTCTAGTCCTGTATTTCGAAATTTGCTATTTAAACCTTCAATTACCGATTCCATTTTTCTTTTAGGGAGAAATAAGGGGATTTGTTCTTTTATTTATTTACTGATGGTCGATTGATGTCTTTTGAAGAGTTAATTAGTAAATATTCTCTCTCTCACACATATTTATTGCAATATTTACAGGTCAGACATTTTTTACAAAAATATGTTTCTGTGTTTCCATATATGCAAGAATCTGATTTGTTGGACACTATTTTGAATATGAATCCCTTAGTGAGAGGTTCCGTTGGTAGAATTTATAATTTATTTTTACTACAAAAAGATAACCTCTCACTAAAGATTAAACAAGATTTGGAGAGAGAACTTAATAGGACTTTTGTTAATGAAGACTGGTCGTGAGTTTTGAAAATGGTTAATTCTTCTTCGATATGTGCCAATCATTGTTTAATTCAGTTTAAAATTGTTCTCCGCTATTACTTAACAAAGGAGAGGCAATCCAAAATATTTCCTAATATAGATAATTACTGTGATACGTGCAAAAATGAAGTAGCTACTTTGTCACATATGTTCTGGTCATGTCCCTCATTGAAATCTTTTTGGAAATCTTTATTTTCTACAATTTCTAAAGCTTTGAAAATTAATTTACAACCTAATACATTGACTGTTCTATTTGGAATAGTTCTGCATCATATTCAGGGTATTTCATTTTCAAACCAACATGTAATTGCATTTGTTACATTGTTGGCAAGAAGGGCTATTTTATTGAAGTGGAAAGATACCTCTGCTCCTACACTAACTCAATGGTTTTCCCAAGTAATGTTATGTCTTAGTTTGGAAAAAATTAGAAGTAGAACTTTTGACCCCCGATTTGATTTTGAGAGAAGGTGGGGCTCTTTTGCTAAATATTATCATTTAATTTGAATCAATTTACATGGTTTCCTTCCAATTTTATATTATATAAATGTGATTTGGTGGTTGTTGTTTTCTTTTTCTTTTTATATATAAATGATTGTAAGATGTATCGCTCCAGGAGTTGGTTCCTAATGGTTTTTTTTTCCTCTTTTTTTTGTTTTATAGTTAGTGGGTTTTTTTTTAGTTAGCTGGGGTTCTCCTTTTTCCTTCTTTTTCTTTTATAACATTTTTTCATTGGCATATATATGTTTTTTCTTCAGCTTTATTAATTATATATATACTAATTTGCTGAATCTCTGTATTTTATAGATGTAGAAGATTATATTAATAAAAAAATTTAAAAATGAAATGAAATGAGATTCTGGATGGCACTAAAGAGGGTGGTACAGTGGACAATGAAGTTAATTATCAAAAATTACAGGGGGATGTCAATGAACTGAGTAAATGGGCCAAGGAATAGCAAATCAGATTAATTAACACACAATTTGGTTAAGTATAGGGTGTTATATTTTGGAAAGATAAATTGAGTTTGGAATTTCACAGTGGGGCCCTGGGGAGTCTTGTATCTTGGAGTACAAGTGCATGTTTCCCTGAAAGTGGTGTAACAGGTAGGCAGGTAGAGACGTTGCTTTACTGGCAAACATTGCTCCAATCTACTTTTACATTCTAAAAGGAGAGTGTGAACAGCCAGAGGATGTGGTACAATGATATGGGAGGATGGAGGGTGAGGTTCGGCTACATAAGTTTAGAGAGTTAACAGGCAGATTAAAGAACAGAACCTCTGGAGTTGTGATCTCTGGATTACTTCCAGTGTTGTGCACCTTCTAGTGCAGGAATGTGTCATGTGCCCTCCAGTGTAAGATGGCACTTCCAGTGCCATGTACCTTCTAGTGCAGGAATGGTGCTTCCAGTGTTGTATGCCCTCAGTGCCATGTACTCTACAGCACAGAAATGGTACTTCCAGTGCCATATACCCTCAGTGTAGGAATGGGAAGATAGGTTAGATGTGATGTGGCTGAAGGGATGGTGAAGTGAAAGGGCTTTAGATTTTTGGATTACTGGGAGTACTTCTGGGATAGGAGGGATATGTACAAACAGCATGGGTTGTACCTGAACCAGAATGCATCCAGTATCTTTGCTGGGAGGTTGTTCTTGCTGTTGGGGGGCTTGAATCAAATTATGCATAAGGATGGGTCAGAGATCAGATGTACGAATGGAGTTCAGAGGGGCAAACCTGGTCACCAGGTTTATTGTTACTGACATATAGAAACATAGAAACATAGAAAAAGGTGCAGGAGTAGGCCATTCGGCCCTTCGAGCCTGCACCGACATTTATTATGATCATGGCTGATCATCCAACTCAGAACCCTGCCCCAGCCTTCCCGCCATACCCCCGATCCCCGTAGCCACAAGGGCCATATCTAACTCCCTCTTAAATATAGCCAATGAACTGGCCTCAACTGTTTCCTGTGGCAGAGAATTCCACAGATTCACCACTCTCTGTGTGAAGAAGTTTTTCCTAATCTCGGTCCTAAAAGGCTTCCCCTTTATCCTCAAACTGTGACCCCTCATTCTGGACTTCCCCAACATCGGGAACGATCTTCCTGTATCTAGCCTGTCCAATCCCTTTAGGATTTTATACGTTTCAATCAGATCCCCCCTCAATCTTCTAAATTCCAACGAGTACAAGCCCAGTTCATCCAGTCTTTCTTCATATGAAAGACCTGCCATCCCAGGAATCAATCTGGTGAATCTTCTTTGTACTCCCTCTATGGCAAGGATGTCTTTCCTCAGATTAGGGGACCAAAACTGCACACAATACTCCAGGTGTGGTCTCACCAAGGCCTTGTACAACTGCAGTAGTACCTCCCTGCTCCTGTACTCGAATCCTCTCGCTATAAATGCCAGCATACCATTCGCCTTTTTCACCGCCTGCTGTACCTTCATGCCCACTTTCAATGACTGGTGTATAATGACACCCAGGTCTCATTGTACCTCCCCTTTTCCTAATCGGCCACCATTCAGATAATAATCTGTTTTCCTATTTTTGCCACCAAGGTGGATAACTTCACATTTATCCACATTAAATTGCATCTGCCATGAATTTGCCCACTCACCCAACCTATCCAAGTCACCCTGCATCCTCTCAGCATCCTCCTCACAGCTAACACTGCCGCCCAGCTTCGTGTCATCCGCAAACTTGGAGATGCTGCATTTAATTCCCTCATCCAAGTCATTAATATATATTGTAAACAACTGGGGTCCCAGCACTGAGCCTTGCGGTACCCCACTAGTCACTGTCTGCCATTCTGAAAAGGTCCCGTTTATTCCCACTCTTTGCTTCCTGCCTGCTAACCAATTCTCTATCCACATCAATACCTTACCCCCAATACCGTGTGCTTTAAGTTTGCCCACTAATCTCCTGTGTGGGACCTTGTCAAAATCCTTTTGAAAATCCAAATATACCACATCCACTGGTTCTCCCCTATCCACTCTACTAGTTACATCCTCAAAAAATTCTATGAGATTCGTCAGACATGATTTTCCTTTCACAAATCCATGCTGACTTTGTCTGATGATTTCACCGCTTTCCAAATGTGCTGTTATCATATCTTTGATAACTGACTCCAGCAGTTTCCCCACCACCGACGTTAGGCTAACTGGTCTATAATTCCCCGGTTTCTCTCTCCCTCCTTTTTTAAAAAGTGGGGTTACATTAGCCACCCTCCAATCCTCAGGAACTAGTCCAGAATCTAACGAGTTTTGAAAAATTATCACTAATGCATCCACTATTTCTTGGGTTACTTCCTTAAGCACTCTGGGATGCAGACCATCTGGCCCTGGGGATTTATCTGCCTTTAATCCCTTCAATTTACCTAACACCACTTCCCTACTAACATGTATTTTGCTCAGTTCCTCCATCTCAGTGGACCCTCTGTCCCCTACTATTTCTGGAAGATTATTTATGTCCTCCTTAGTGAAGACAGAACCAAAATAGTTATTCAATTGGTCTGCCATGTCCTTGCTCCCCATAATGAATTCACCTGTTTCTGTCTGTAGGGGACCTACATTTGTCTTTACCAGTCTTTTCCTTTTTACATATCTATAAAAGCTTTTACAGTCAGTTTTTATGTTCCCTGCCAGTTTTCTCTCATAATCTTTTTTCCCCTTCCTAATTAAGCCCTTTGTCCTCCTCTGCTGAACTCTGAATTTCTCCCAGTCCTCAGGTGAGCCACTTTTTCTGGCTAATTTGTATGCTTCTTCTTTGGAATTGATACTATCCCTAATTTCTCTTGTCAGCCATGGGTGCACTACCTTCCCTGATTTATTCTTTTGCCAAGCTGGGATGAACAATTGTTGTAGTTCATCCATGCAATCTTTAAATGCTTGCCATTGCATATCCACCGTCAATCCTTTAAGTGTCATTTGCCAGTCTATCTTAGCTAATTCACGTCTCATACCTTCAAAGTTACCCCTCTTTAAGTTCAGAACCTTTGTTTCTGTATTAACTATGTCACTCTCCATCTTAATGAAGAATTCCACCATATTATGGTCACTCTTACCTAAGGGGCCTCTCACGACAAGATTGCTAATTAACCCTTCCTCATTGCTCAAAACCCAGTCCAGAATAGCCTGCTCTCTAGTTGGTTCCTCGACATGTTGGTTCAAAAAACCATCCCGCATACGTTCCAAGAAATCTCTCTTCCTCAGCACCTTTACCAATTTGGTTCACCCAATCTACATGTAGATTGAAGTCACCCATTATAACTGCTGTTCTTTTATTGCACACATTTCTAATTTCCTGTTTAATACCATCTCCGACCTCACTACTACTGTTAGGTGGCCTGTACACAACTCCTACCAGCGTTTTCTGCCCCTTAGTGTTACGCAGCTCTACCCATATCGATTCCACATCTTCCCGGCTTATGTCTTTCCTTTCTATTGCGTTAATCTCCTCTTTAACCAGCAACGCCACCCCACCTCCCCTTCCTTCATGTCTATCCCTCCTGAATATTGAATATCCCTGAACGTTGAGCTCCCATCCTTGGTCACCCTGGAGCCATGGCTCTGTGATCCCAACTATATCATAATCATTAATAACAATCTGCACTTTCAATTCATCCACCTTGTTACGAATGCTCCTTGCATTGACACACAAAGCCTTCAGGTGCTCTTTTACAACTCTCTTTCACATATGTTGTGAAATTTATTGTTTTAACAGTGCAGGAGAGTCACAGAGAAAGCAGGGATATGATAAAGCTCACAGGAGGCTAAACTACATTGACTTTGATACTCGGTAAAAATGGATGAATTATTAGCAGGTGGGAATATGATCCTGATTCCTGGCTGAGTGAGGGGCAGCTCAGAAATTCAGGGTATAGAGGTTTCAGGTCCAACAGGCATTGCAATATTGATCAAGGAGACTATCACTACAATAATGAAGAAAGATGTCTAAGAAAGTTATAGTAGAAATTTCAACTTTCCAAAGATTAAGTGTGATTGCACTAGTGTGAAAAGTTTAGATGGGTGAAAGTTTTGAGGTGCATACGGAAGAGTTATCTTTTAATGCCAGTACACAGATGGTGCTACCAGGGACTGGAAAGTAGTAAAGCAAATTCTAGGTAATGATCTGGTAGGTCGATGAAGTATCAGTGGGCAAGTGTAAGGGATTAGTCTGGAGGTTTGACATTATAGATAACATCATTTATGGGCGCTGTGGTAGTGTACTGGTTAGCAGGGTATCAACAGTTCAGAGTTCAATTCTACACGTCCATGAAGAGTTTGTGTGTTCTTCCCGTGACCCTGTAGGTTTTCCCCCAAGTGCTCTGGCTTCCTCCAACAGTCCAAAGATGTATATTAATTAGTCATTGTAAATTACCCTGTGGTGTGGCTCATGAGGCATCTCTAAGTAAATAATTATGGGTTAACTAAAATGAGACCAAGTCTTCATGAAAAAAACCTGTTCACAATTTAACTTCCAAATGAAAGGTTATGGCTAGTGAGACCAATCAATGGGTGTGGGACATTCTGACTATGTCCCATTGAAACCACACAGAGAAAGACACTAGACGAATGTTGCTGCTATTAGTACATTTGTTAAAGGTGTAACCCTGCCGCTTAAAGCATCGTTTGGTTAGTTGCACATTCATGGAGACCCCTCTCAACAAGTGCAGTGAAGCACAGACGGTCACGGGATAATGGGACATTATGGGATTATTATGGGATTGAAATAAACATATAGAAGGAATGGAACACTGGAGTATAGAGGTAAGGGATACATAAAACAAAATTAGCGGGGCAGAAAGGGAAACATCAAATATGATTAGATTAAGGCAGGTAAGATTAAAGAAAATCCCAAAGCACTTTTTTAAAATCAGGAGATTAACTATGGAAAGAGTGGGCACAAAGGATCAAATAGACAATCAATGTGTCGAGCCAGAGGACGTGATCGAAAATAAACACCTCTCAGATACACTCACAAGCACATTGTCATTGGAGAATTAATTTGGAGTGTGAAATTCTAGAGCAGGTTAAGATTAAGAATAGAGGAGGTATTAGCTTTCTTGGTTTCTTCATTGATATAAAGATGATGAAATCCCCAGGGCCTGATGAGATGCAGTGGGAGGGAGGCAAGGGTGGATCTACACTGGAAGGTGGGTGGATCTACACTGGAAGGAGGGTGGATCTACACTGGAAAGTGGGTGGATCTACACTGGAAGGTGGGTGGATCTACACTGGAAGGAGGGTGGATCTACACTGGAAAGTGGGTGGATCTACACTGGAAAGAGGGTGGATCTACACTGGAAAGTGGGTGGATCTACACTGGAAGGTGGCAAATGTTGTTTAGTTTTCCTTCAGGTAGGGCAGCAGGAATAAAGATAGGAACGGACAGCTTGTGAGTCCAATGTCCCATTGTTTCTTATATACATTAATGATTTAGATGTCAGACTTAGAATTAGGGTTATTATTACTGATAATATCTTGTAAAATTTGCTGTTTTGTGACAGCAGCAGATTGCAGGCATAAAGAAATACTGTAAGGTGCAAAACAGTGCTGCAAAAGAGGAATAGGGAGGTGGTGTTCATGGCTTCATGGACAGTTCAGAAATCTGATGGCTGAGGGGAAAATGCTGTTGCTAAAATGTTAAGTGTGGGTGCCTCCTCCTTGATAATAGTAATGAGAAAAAGAGATGTCCTTGATGGTGAGGGTCCTTAATAATGGATGCTGAAGGTTCTTGGCCCAAAACTTTCAATAGATGCTGCCTGACCTGCTGAGTTCCGCCCCACCATTTTGTGTGCGGTATTCCGGTTTTCCAGTAAATGCAGAATCTCTTGTGTTAATGATGTTGAGGTACTGCCTTTTGAAGATGTCCTTGAGGATAGTGCTTATGGTGTGTTATGAAATGTAACGTTTTAGAAAAGAACCAGCAGCAATAGATTACACATGGAGTCTGGTTTAAATGTTAAAACCGCTATCTTTATTAGTAATAAACGAAATAAATGACGGGAGAGAGATATTTGTAATCCAAGGTGAAACGTAGAGAAAAGGTAAGTACAAAGTATTCCACAGGTTCCACGCTGGCAAAATGAGGTAACAGTCGCCGTAGGTCTTGTCCGACGTGCCGTTCCAAATGCACATACGAATTATCACCGAAAATGACCTGTCACGGGAATATCGTCTTCCAGTGGTTACCACACAACATACCCAGGCAAGTGCTACAAAAGTGGTCCCACAAGATACCCCAAAAACTCCACTCCTATGGATTGTACGAAGTGACAGTCAGACGTTTGTTGTGCACCGTGTGCCGATGTTTAATCCACCCTTGTGGGCATAGGAGAGATCCAAGCCTCAGCTATAGGCTTACCCAGTCTCTCTCTCTCTGTCTCTTTCAACTGAAGGTCACTCTCTGTATATGCATTTAAGTTCACAGCAGCCCTGTGACTGACGTCATCGTCCCGCCTCACTCAGGTGCTTAAAGCGACAGTCCACAGTAAACGAAACCTATGGGTTCATAACAGGTGGAGTTCATTGAGTCTACAATCCCGTGCAGCCTCTTTCAGTCCTGTTCATTGGAGCCTCCATACCAGATGGTGATGGTGATGCAGCCAGACAGGATGCCCTCTATAGTACATCAGCAGAAATTTGTTAGTCTTTGGAAAATCTCAAACTCTTAATGAGGCATACCACTCATGTGGTGTGCAGTGCAGGAGACAAATTTAGTAAGTCTTCAGATGACCCAGAAACATCCCATTGTTGATAACGAGGTGGTTAGCTAGGCTTAGAACATGTGAGAAGTTGGGGATGACAGATGGAATTGAATATGAGTTGATGCACTTTGGGGGTTTATTAAGAGTGGGACATACACCATAAATGGTTAGAGGAATGTAGAGACCTCGGTGCACAATGCAAAGAACCAGAAGAAGTAACATGGTTATATAACTTGTTGAAGAGGGTATATAGACACTTGTCTTCATTGGCTTGGGATGGAATATAAGAGCAGAGAGTTGATTGATCAGAATACAGCTGGAGTACTGTGTGCATTTCCAAACAATGTGATTGCACTGGAGAGGCTGCAGAATGACTTAGACCGATTAGGAAAATGGACAAAGAAGTGACAAATGGAATAGAGTGTTGGGAAGTGTTTTGTCATGCACTTTGGTAGATGGAACAAACAGGCAGAAAATTCAATCAGAGGTGTAAAGGGATCTGGACTCCCTAAAGGTTAACTTGCAGGTTGAGCTGGTGGTGAGGATGTCAGATGCCTACCTTTTAAAAGGACTAGAGTATAAAAGCATGGATGGAATGCTGAGGCTTTATATCGCTTTGGTGAGACCTCATGGAGTATTTTGGCCCCCATATCTAAGAAAGAATGTGCCGACATTGGAGAGGATTCAAAGGAGGTTCACAGAAATGATTCCAGGAATGAAAAGGTTATCTCATGAGTAGCGATTGAAGGCTCTGGGCGAGGGGGAATCACTAGAACAAGGGGGAATCTCACTGCAATCTGTTAAACGTTGAAAGTCCTAGAGGGGATGTGGAGAGGATGTTTCCTATAGTGGGGGAGTCTGAGACCAGACGGCACAGCCTCAGAATAGAGGGATGTTCATTTAGAATGGAGATGAGGAATTTCTTCAGACAGACAATGGTGAATCTGTGGAATTCCACTGAGGAGTCCAGGTCAATGGGTGTATTTAAGGTGGAGGTATGATAGGTTCTTGAATAGTGAAAGGTTATGGGTGGGGGAAGGCAGGAGAATGGGGCTGAGAGGGAAAATACATCAGCCATGATGAAATAGTGGAACAGACTTGTTGGGCTGAATGGCCTAATTCTAATTCTGCTCCGATTTCTGGTTTCCTCCCACAGTCCAAAGATGTACCAGGTAGATTAATTGGTCATTGTAAACTGTTCCGTGTTAATCGGGGTTGTGGGTTTGCTGGGGCAGCGTGGCTTGAGCGCTGGATCTGTGCTGTATCGCTAGGTAAATAAATAAACAAAGGAGTCACAACATTCCTCCTCCTCGCGGTAGTTGCAAGTTAACCTACAGTGATCCTGGCATCTAAAACCTTTCAGTCTCTTGGCTTTATGGATGTGAAGATATGGTCTTGCTGGAGGAGGTTGCCTGACATGAGAAGTCTCAGTTAGGAAGGAAATGGACCTGATCTCCTTGAAGCAGAGGAGGTTACGAGGGAGAATGATTGTGTTACATAAAATTATCAGGTAGACTGTTCTCATTATCAGAGATGAGTAAAACTAGATGACACCGATTGGAACCGGATGAAGAATCTTGGTCCAAAATGTTGACTCTTTATTCCTCCCCATTGATGCATCCTGAATTGTGCAATGCTGGGATACAGGGAATGAATTTAGTATCAGACATGGTGAGAATTTGTTAATGTACAGAAGGCAAAGAGTGCTTAGGGTGATGTGGCAGGGATTAGTGCACGAGGCTCCCAGTGACTCTCAATCAACAAGGAGCAAATTGTGAAACTTCCAAGATGCTAAATTAGGTGGAACTTTGAGAAGAGGAGAATGAAATGAGGATGGACAAGAATGTGATTGAACACACATTGGAGAGGGCACAGTTGTCCTAGGCCTACACCTGTTTCTACTCAGGAAGTTATAATTTACCAAGCCTGTAGAGTCAGACTGTTCCTGACTCCAATTTGGCAAACCTGAGCTAGAGTGCACTGTCTAAAAGCAAGCTGATAGCTAGTTACAGCCACAAAATAACAGTGACAGAACACTTGCCTGTGGAAGGATAGCCCAGAAAGTAACTGCACCAAGAGCCCTTTATTGAGATACAGCATGGAATTGGCTCTTCCAGTCCTTTGAGCTGCAAACTCCCAATTTAACCTTAGTCTAATCATGGGACAATTTACAATGACCAATGTTTCCCAATTCTGCTTTCTATTAGTTAACCAATCCTCTATCCGTGCTAATACATCAACCCCAACTCTATGCATCCTTATCTTATGGATAAGTCTTTTGTGCAACACCTTATTGAATTCCTTCTGAGAATCCAAGTAAATAATGTCCATCTGTCCAATGCCAGATCATTGACATAGATGACAAACAACAAAGGACTGACCTCTGTGGCACACCACTAGTCACAGGCTTCCAGTCAGAGAGGCAACCTTTTACTACCACTCTCAGGCTTCTCCCAGAAAGCCGATGTCTAATCCAATTGCTACTTCATCTTGAATGCAGAGTAACTGAACCTTCTTGACCAACCTCCCATGTGGGACTTTGTCAAATGCCTTCCCAAACTTGATAGACAACATCCACTTTGAACAGGAACCCCAGAATATTGAGCAGTCAGTCCCGACTCGCCTGCAATGGCTACGTCATAATTCCAGGTGTTAATTCATGCCATGAGCTCAGCCACCTTTCCTATAATACCTCTTGCACTGAAATATACGCAGCTCAGAACACTAGTACCACCATGCTCAACCTTTTGATTCCTGACTTTGTCTCCACAACTTATCCAACTGTTCTGACATTCTAGTTCCCACCTCACTGCAACTCTAGTTTAAACCCTACCGTCATGCAGCATTAGACATTAGTCCTCCAGTTCAGGTGCAAACCATCCCTTCTGTACAGGTCTCACCTTCCTTGGAAGAGAGTCCAATGATCCAAAAACCTTATGCCCTCCCTCCTATACCTACTCTTTAGCCACTTGTTAAAACTCCTAGTTCTGGCCTCACTTGCATGTGGTACAGGTAGCAATCCTGAGATCACAACCCTGGAAGTCCTGCCCTTTAACTTAGCACCAAACTTCTTGAATGCCCTATGCAGAACCTGATCACTCATCCTACCCATGTCATTGGTACCTCTGAATGTTTCAAATAAGAACGCTGAGGATCCCATTCAAGATGTCCCAGACTCTGGCACTCAGGAGGCAACATAGCATCCGGGAATTTCGTTCTCACCCTGTCCATTCCCCAAACTAAGAAATCTCCTATCAGCACAGCGCACCTCTTTTCCTCCATTTCCTTCTGTCTCCGTTGTGACTTTACTCTTCAAAGTCATCCCCCACCCCCACAGTATCCAAAGTGATACACCTGTGTATAGGCACAGGGGTACACTGGCTCCTTAACCCCTTTCCCCTTCTTGACTGTCACCCAGTTTCCTGTGTCCTGCACCTTGGGTGTAACTACCTGTGTATGTTCTATCACCCCTCAGCCTCCCAAATGATCCTGAGCTCATCCAGTTCCAGCTCCAACACCTTAATGTGGATCGTAAGAAGCTGCAGCTGTAGTCATCAGGGACACCAGAGGTCTCCCTGCCTTCCCAAAACCCACAAAAGATCAACAGTACCCTTATTAAACCCTGACCACAGGAGGATCAAGCTGCCCTTTAATAGGAACTCTTATGAACAGGGACACCAGATCAAAACTGACCATTATAACCTCCAGGTTCAGCTGAATGTTGGTTATCATTTTAACGAAGTCAGTCGAATTTGTGATGTAATGCTCACAGCTCTCAACAAAGGAAAACAGCATGGTCATTCAATGCTTAGCAAGGGGCTAAGTTGAAGAATCTATCCTCCTTGTGTATCTTAGGTATAAAGAATGTCCTCCAGTTATGACCATGAAAGGGGAAAACACAGCTAATTTCACCAAAGACGCATGGTTCAAACACTTGTTTATTTTGACTTCTGGATTAGTACAGACATGGTTCTTGACTAGTTAGGGTGTGAATGGTTCCAGGGAGAAGGCAAGAGAATGGAGCTGACAGGGGAATGGATCAGCCATACTGAACTGACAGAGCAGATTTGGTGGGCCAAATGGCATGTCCTGAACTGCTCCATGTAACTTTGTTTCTTCCAATACTCAGTCGAATAAACGATGCTGCCAATTCTGCTGCAATGACGGGGCCATTAAGCTTGCAAACATTTTATTATGCTCTGACAAAATACCCATGGCATCAAAGTCTACATACCAGCATCACTTTGGAATATTAACCCTGTACATCAATGACTCAAGCACCTTTAATTGTACAACTACTAAAACTGATGTTTACCTGCAGAAAACACATGGAGTGTCTTTAAAAAGTTTAGATCAACTCTCAAGCAATTAAATTTACAGACTAACTTTGTAATTTAGTCAGAAATCAAAAATACTTAAGCAGCTTTAAACAGGTGTTTACTGACTAACCACGTACATAATAGCTCTTCTGTGCCATCAATAGCAAATTTCCATAATGAAGTGATCATACATTTTATTAAAACTGGTCTAAACTGATTAAACAAACCGGCAAGTGATCAGTTTACACATCTAAAAGTTGGATTATGTTCTTTATTCAGAAATGGAGATGGTGAATACTGACCCCAATTTGCCAGCAATCACCAACATGGCATTACAGACATGATACCTTGAATATTAAATAAAACTTTTTACATGTCTTATGGATGCAACACGTCTGGCCCAGTTCATCGGTGTTTCTTTCAGTCAGTCAATCCAAGCTTCTTCTTCAGCGACTCTGGCATCTCAGGTGGTGGTGGGCGAGGAAGTCTGAAGTAAACCTTCACCGAGTCATAGATAAACCACTGCAAGGCAGTCAAAGTGCCGATCATGATGATACGGGCAAAAAGCCCCTTCCACACACCTGGAAAACAAAATGTCCACTCACTACACCTTTCACTGCGAAATATATACAATGTCTAGAAAACAAAATTTTACTCACCTGCAGGCCCAAGTCTCTTCAAAACCTGGAAAGCAGAGCTACCCTTTTCCTTATTCAACACAGACACCACCGAGTCAGCAGGGTGAGATACAATAGCACAAAACACACCAGCTAGGAAAAAAATATACAAAAGGTTAACAAATGCCAGGGGTCCTGGGACATTTGAGCTCCCTCCACACCACCCCCCCACCCACTGGAAGCATTCCATGTAGGCACCACAGCCTCAGGAGAAAAAAAACACTTCAGTCACTCGAGCCAGCTACAAAAGCCATTCTGGGACATTATCAAAATAAAAATGAATACAGTCACAATAAACACTCCCAATCAGAAGGCAGAATAAAAGGAATGGTTGGCTCTTATGTTCTCCTCCCCTACCCTAAAAATGATCAAATTTCCCTTTAGAACGTTGTGAATCTCTTACTATCATTAGTGCAACATACACTCCACATCAATAGTCTACAAAAACTGCCATACAATTTTCTTACCAATATAGCCAGCAACAAAAGTCACCACGAGTTGCTCTGCCTTAGTACAATCATCACGAGGTTTGGGCACCACATATCTGTACAATGCTTCAACTGTGCGCTCAAAGCAAGCAAATTTCATCATTGTGTAGGGAATCTGTCTCATCCAAAGAGGAGATACACCTTTGTAGAATCTGTTGGACAAAAAGAGGGAAGCTCTTAATCTGAAAATAAATTATTGTACACTCCAAATCCCATTTAAAACATCAAAAGAGCAGTTTAGACTTCTCTTCTGTCTATCCTTCTGATATTAAAATTAATAATGAGTAGAACTGGACTTTGTCATTTATTTTCAGTGCTAAAATACTTTCTCCCATCTCCCAGTAGGTGGCAATGCACAGATCGGCCAGTAAAGTAATAATTTATTCATGTTCAAACACATATTGGCTTCTTCTGCATTGCTGTCATGACTAACAGAAAAATATAGTATTAGCCTAGAGCATGTAAAGTCACCCAATGCTGAAGCCATGTGTTCAGAAACAAAACCTACATACTTTGGAAAATCCATTCAATTTACCTGCAGCTGTATTGTTATAGAAATACACAGCACAAAAATGGGCCATTTGGCCCGACTCTCACATGTCAATCAAAAAGCTCCCAGCCCCTCCATCACTCTAAACCTCTTATCCATGAATCTGCCCAAATATCTTCTAAAGGCTGTAACAGTACCCGTCTCTACCAACACCTCCAGCAGCTATTTCTCTTTAAACTTGTTCCCTCTACTTTTAGAGACCTGGGAAAAGGCCAACCATTTACACTTATTTTTGCATCATGGTCACCGCAGCATCATGTGCTCCAGGGTAACAGACCCAGCCTGAAGTTATTCATTATAACCCCCATCCCCAACAACTTTGTGCCTCATTCATGATCTCCTCTTGATCATGTATATCAACTAATTCCCAGCAGCATTCACCAAGACAAAATTTACTTTAAAAACATTACTCTTCTGTCCGCAGATCAGCCAAGTCCCAATGGCAGTAAATAGACTGTAATACAGACTATTCACAATGGAACAAGCAAGGCTAACATGCAGGGAGATTACTCTCACACATCAATGACTCAAGCACCTTTGACTGTACAACCACAAAAGTTGTGGATTACCTGGCAACCATAATGGAATAATCCAGAACAGCAAGACAGATAAATCCCAAAGGTGGATCTAAGGAATGTGTTGCAAACCTTCAGGCAATGAACGCAACCCATACTTACGCCCAGAGACCTTCTTCAGCATACATCTTGGGTGCAGCTTCTCTCAGTGTGTTTGCATATCCAGCTTGGGTCTGAATACGGACTTTACAAGCCTCCATTGGAGCAAGTGCAATATCTGCAAAGAACTCTGCACTGGCAGATGCAGCGAGGTATAGTGATGTACGCCATAGGTATGCATTTTCCTATAACCAGAGGGAAATCAGTTCTTTTCCGATGAACATTTAAAATCACTAGTTCCTAGCTCTCAAGAGGAAAACTCATTCTGTATCCTTACGGAACTGATTGAAACAAAACACTTTCATCTCACAGCGAACAGGACTGCAGTCAGCAATTCATGGAACTTCAAATAAATTCCGCTATGAAGCGAAAACAAACTTCCTTAATTCCACACCATAAGACACTCAAACTAATACTGCCCACATTATTCCTACTAATACCCACAACGCTCATTCCTCTGAGCTGTAGATTACCCAAGTGCAATGAAATGTTCTTCCAATTTACGTATGGCCTCGCTTAAGCAATGTTGGCACGTGGCCAAGTGGTTAAGGTGTCGGTCTAGTGATCTGAAGGTCGCTAGTTTGAGCCTCACCTGAGGCAGCGTGTTGTGTCCTTGAGCAAGGCACTTAACCACACATTGCTCTGCGACGACACCAATGCCAAGCTGTATTGGCCCTAGTGCCCTTCCCTAGGACAACATCGGTGGCGTGGCAGCATGGGCAACTGCCGATCTTCCATGCAACCTTGCCCAGGCCTGCGCCCTGGAACCCCTGCAAGGCGCAAATCCATGATCTTATGAGACTAACGGATGCCTATTAAGCAATAGAAAAGGCCAAGGACGGACGTCTACAATCTATGTGGGAATGGATAAGCAAGAAGACGTGCAATCAAAAGCTTGAGATGGCTGTTGCAGACACAGTACAGGTGCACAACAAATTGATTGCCTTGTTTTTGCCCAGTTTCTGCAATGTTGATGAGGCCACATCAGGAACATGAAATGCAGACCAGGTCAACCTTTGCCTCACTTGGAAGGGCTATTCAGTTCCTTGGATGGTTGCGAAGTGACATGTCCTTCAGTTATAGGTGAAGATCCAGGAGATGGGAAGGGATGGGGACGTGACTAGCACTGAGATTGCACTAGAGCTGGCAGAAGAATATATTAAATCCGCAGGCCACTGGAATGAAAAGTGAGGTGAGGGCAGCTTATAGCCCAATCTTCCACTTGCAAGTCTCACCTTTACATAAATTGCTTTTACTTTCTCTGTAACATATCTATACATTTCTTTATGATATACTGATCCTCAGGGCATTTCCTAAAGGTCCCCATCAGCCATTTACAGCTGGGGTACTTTGCAACAAGAACCTGCACGCTTTTGGCAGGAGGGAAGTAACCAGAACTGAGGAAAATGCAAGTGATCACACAGGGAGCATGCAAACTCTAGACACCACCTAGAGGAGGACTGAATCTGGTCACGAGCTACACTGCCACAATTATCTGAGAAAATTAGATAGAACAGCTGGATATCCAATGACTGAAAGGTCCCAAAGAGACAGTCAGCATGAGGGGAAAGAAAAACAGGAGAAACTCAAGAGGATGAACTGTCAACGTTTTGGGTCAAAGCCCTGCACCAGACCACAGACCAATTCCAGAAAACTCACCAGCCCAGTTCTCTAACCTCAAGGTGACTGCAGCCATGATGCCTCAGCTGTACTGGTGCAATCATTGTACACCAAGCACTGCTAGAATTTTGTATTATGGCCCCAAGGCCTTTATACTCAGAATCCCCAACTCTTCACCCTCCTAATGTCATTGTTTCCCAACTCACCTATTCTGCCCTGTGGTCAGTTTCCCCTGCTTAGCCCATTGGAAGAAATTATGCACTAGTTTTATTTAAGTATCCTCACAGAATTAGAGCTTCTACCTCCCATATTTGCATTCATGTAATTACACAATACCATTCACATAACAGAATGCTGAGAAAAGAAATGTGAAGTTTCATAAGTTGCTTACTTCACCCAATAAACCACTGTAGATGTTCTTGAAGACTTCATAGAAACCAAACTTGCACAGTCCTTGCATTGAGTATCCAATGAAGGTTGGAGCCCACCCTTTCGCCAATCCGCGAACTCCATCTTCTTTCAGGGTGACAGAAAACCCCTTGAAAATAGACTGATATTTTCCAGGATCCACCTAGTCAGAATGAAAAAACAAGTTACAGGAATCAAAAAGTCTGATTTCATTCCAAGAATCACGAGCCAACATTGAAATAACTCATCCTCATCACATGCTGTTATATCAAAAACAGCTTAGAGAGCAATATAACTAGCATTTAATATTTAAAGCAAAGGGAGAAACAGGAAATATCATGAGTAAACTATTCAGTCCCTCCATACCTACTCTACGCACTATCTCTAAATCACAGCAGACCACTACCTTCTGCACTGAATACTTATCAAATGCTGCACAGTTGAGAATTTTAAAGTGGATGCAGATTATTTTGACAGAGTGACCCACACACTCCAGCCAGGGTAAACACCCTGCATATACTGAAGAACTGCTTCAACTAAATCACTTCTCTTATAAGACTAGAGGACAAATAATTTTGCTTAATCTCACTGCAAACACCATCACCCCAGAAATTAATCTAGTAAACCTTGATTACACTATGACAATACACCTTTGCTCAGGTAGAGAGATCATCACTGTGTGCAAAATTCCCAATGTCATCTCACTGTGGTTCTAAATGACTGGAGCAAAATGTCACTGCTACTGTGCTTAAATCCCTCTAGTAATCGATGCCAGTATGATAACATTCTTTCTTAAAGGCTTTTCATAACATTTTAGTAATTCCCTTTTAACTACCCATTCAATCTCACCATGCCAACAAAACGCGGCTTGGAAACCAGGTCTGGACTTGTGAATGCCTGCACAATTCATATTAACATGAAATACAAACCTGGATTCGACATTTCACCAGATCCAATGGAACCACTGCAGTGTGTGTAATACCACAGCTCAGTATACCTCCAAATCCACACAAAGCATAGAATTTGGCAGAGCCATATTCACAGCTGTATTCCTCTGCTGTATAGCAAAACAAAGACAAACCATGCAGTTAAAGTATGCAGGTTAGATTAGTGTTGGGCACACAAGGCACATTGGAATTCAGAGACGTGCAGTCATTCATCCAATCCTGGCAGCATCTGTTAAACACTTTCCACGTAACAAACCTGAATCCTGCATTTAACCAGATCCAAGGGCACCACTGCTGTGTGCGTTGTACCGCAGCTGAGTATACCACCCAAGCCACACAAGGCATAGAACCGAGCAGAGCCATACTCGCAACTGTACTCTTCCTTCTCTGTGAGGGAGAGCACAGTAAAAACCCATTGCCTAAAGAGATGAGGGGATCTGGCTGAAAGTCGGGGGAAACAGAGACCGGGTGGTGGTGGTGGTGGTGGTGGTGGGGGCGGCTGAAGGTCGGGGGAAAGAGACGGGATGGGGCTGAAGGGCGATGGATGATATGTGACGGGGAGGTAGGGGCTGAAGGTCGGGGGAAACTGAGGCGGTGTGGGAGAACTGAAGGTCGGAGAGACAATAGATTAATTTCCCCCAGGATTAATAAAGTATGACTATGACTATGACTATGATAGAGGAAGAGCAGGGCCCGGCAGCCCTGGGTCCACCCACCGACTGGCGGGCGGAAGACACGAAAACGCCGGGATGGAAGTTAGAGGTCACGGGATGTTCCGGTCAAGGGCAGTGATCGCGTCGAGAGTGAACGAATAGCGGTGACCCCACAGGAACAGGCCGGCGGCCAGGGCCAGCCCCGACCCGGCACCTCAACCTCGAGCTGCGGCTATAGCCCACACATCCCACCCTTCGTTCCCCAGGCCGGCCGCTCTTATTACCGGGACCCGCGGCCGCAGCTAGGCGCCGGCCGACCCGAGTAGCTGGGACGACGTCCAACGGTGCAGCCTCGGCGGTGGGGTTATGGCCGTCTTCGGTAAGCAGCTGAAATCGGGGCGCGTTGAAGGGGTTGGCCGGGGCCAGGCGCAGCACAGAAGACAACATGGCGACCGGCCGCCGAAAGCCGTGAAATGGCCGAGCAGCGCGCTCCCACCTGACGTCACAGCCAGCCGATTGGCCGAGCCACGCACCCCCTAACGTCACCGGCCAACAAACCCCGACAATTGGCCGGGACTGAGGCGCTCTGACGTGTGAGACATACACCCCACCGATTGGCCACAGTTGCTTGTGGGCGGGGGGACGGCTGTGCAATTCAATGGCAGGGTAGAATTCTGACCTTACCAGATCTAGTTTGTCTGCTTCTTGACCTGCTGGCCAACCCATTCACTCCAAATTCATCTTTCTTTCTTTTTCAATCTTTTTTTAATTGAATTTCAAATTGATAAACATAACAATGATAATGGTACAAAGACATTTACAATTACATTAATAACGGTTAACGTATACAGACACAGACTCAGAGTAACATCAAATTCATCTCTGATCCAAAACGCAGGTAGACATCAAGGCAATTAAACAGTTCAGAAGTAACATTTATTATCAGAAAGTACATATATAATACCACATACAACCCCGAGATTCTTTCTCTGGAGGCATACTTATAGAACAGTAACTGTAAACAGGACAAACTGCAAATGCAAGTATAAATAAATAGCAATAAATAACGAGCATGAAATAACAAGGAGTCCTTAGACTGGGACCAGCAGAAGCAGAATGAGAGTAATTATGCCTTTTTGTTCAAGAGTCTGATGGTTGAGGGGTAAGTTGTAACTGTTCCTGAACCTGGTGGTGCCAGTCCTGAAGCACTTATACATTCTACTGATGGCAGCAGCGTGAAATGAGCACAGCCTGGGATACAAAAATCTGTGCATGAAAAGGCATCTCAAAAGGGCATGGGGATAGTCATGGGGAATTTCAATAAGCAGGTAGATTGGGAAAATCAGGTTGGTTAGTTAGTGCTGATTTTGGATCTCAAGAGGGACAATTTACGCAATGCCTATGAAATGGTTTTGTAGAGCAGCTTGTGGTTGAACCCACGAGATCAGCAGCTATTCTGGATTGGGTGTTGTGTAACAACCTGGATTTGATTCGGAGCTTAAGGTAAAGCAAACCTTAGGAGGCAGTGATCATGGGAGAGGGGGAGAGGGGTTGTTTGTTTCTGGGAGCAATTCAGAAGGCACAGGATAGATACATCCCAAAGAAGTAGTATTCTAAAGGCAGGATGAAGCAATCGTAGCTGACGAGGGAAGTCAAAACCAACATAAAAGCAAAAAAAAAGGGCAAAACTATGTGGGTAGTTAGAGGACTGGGAAGTTTTTAAAAATCAATGGAACGCAATTTATTTCCCTAAAGGAGGGAAAAGATGAAGGTAAGCTAGCCGATAATATCAAAGAGGATACCAAATGTTTTCCTGATATATAAAAAGGAAAAGAGTAGTTATCTGATCACTGGAAAAGTAGTAATGGAGGACAAGGAAATAGCAGATAAACTGAATAAATATTTTGCATCCGTCTTCATTGTGGAAGATATTAGCAATAAGCCAGAAGTTCAAGAGTGTCAGGGAGCAGGAGTGAGTGCAGTTGCTTTTACTAGGGAGAAAGTGCTTGATGAAAGGTCTGAATATAGATAAGTCACCTACCAGATGGATTACACTCCAAGGTTCTGAAAGAAGTAGCTGAAGAGATTGTGGAGGCATTAGTAATGATCTCTCAAGAATCACTAGATTCTGGCATGGTTCAAGAAGACTGGAAAATTGCAAATGTCACTCCTCTCAAGAAGTGAGGGAGGCAGAAGAGAGAAAATTTATAACCCAAACAACAGGAATTCTGCAGATGCTGGAAATTCAAGCGGACACATAGAAGTTGCTGGTGAACGCAGCAGGCCAGACAGCATCTCTAGGAAGAGGTACAGTCCACGTTTCAGGCCGAGACCCTTCCTTAGTCCTGACAAAGGGTCTCGGCCTGAAACGTGGACTGTACCTCTTCCTAGAGATGCTGTCTTGGCCTGCTGCATTCACCAGTAAATTTATAACCCAGTTAGCCTGACTTCAGTGGTTGGGAAGATGTTGTAGTCGAATGCTAAGGATGAGGTTTTGGGGTACTTGTAGGCACATGAAAAAAATTGATCAAAGTCAGCATGTTTTCCTTCAGGGAAAATCTTCCCTGGCAAATCAGTTGGAATTCTTTGAAGAAATAACATGCCAGACAAAGGAGAATTGGCGAATGTTGTGTATTTGAATTTTCAGAAGGCCCTCGACAAGGTGCTGCACACAGGGATGATTAGCAAGAAAAGAGCCCATGGTATTACAGGAAAGATACTAGCATGTGTAGAGCATTGGCTGATTGGCAGGAGGCAGAGTGGGAATAAAGGTGGTCTTTTCTAATTGGCTGCTGGTTACTACTGGTATTCCACAGGGTTCAGTGTTGGGACTGCTTCTTTTTACATTGTTTATCAATGATTTAGATGACAGAATTTATGACTATGTGGCCATGTTTGCGGACAATACCAAGATCGGTAGAGGGGCGGGTAGTGTTGAGGAAGCAGAGGTTGCAGAAGGACTTAGTTAATGAAAAGAAACAGAAGTGGAACTGTGAGCCAAAGATTTGAGAGAGGAGCAAGGGTTTCATTTCAATAATAAGTAGGTGGCTGCAATGTAGGATGGCCGGTAGGAGCCTCAAAAAATAAGCTGTAAAAGGGAAAAGCTTCAGGTGCAAAATAGCAAACTGAATAAAGCCAATTCAAGGGAAAATGTACCGTGGAGAGCCCAGATATCAGTCACACTAAAGTTCAGAAAAATAGCAAATACACAGACTATAATTTACTACATAGAGTCTTACCAAATTGTGATAGAAGTAGCAAAAATATCAAGGACCCCAAGAGCCAAGTTTCAAGGATGTTAAACATTAGAGAATACTAAAGGCATGACTGCCAGTTGTGGAGGAAGTAGAATTTAAAGGTGCAGGGATACAGAACTATAGGAACACACCAATCGAGGAATAATTTAGCTCCAGTAAATTAGATGAAACATTGTAGGCGGGGGGGGGGGGGGGAGAAGAGACGGACACCACGGCTATGGACTTCCAGTAAGATTGCGGTGCATTTGGACACAGCAGCCCCTCAGGGGCCAAAAATTTTTGTCTTTTTTACAAATTTTTTTTATATTTAAAATTGCTGGACATTAAGAACTTCATGTACTGCAGATCTACCCCATCAGCAAGCCACTCATTAGCAGACAAGCTGGACTTGGCATAGTCTGTGTTACTGCATGCTACAGGAAGGCATCAGAGACTGCGCACAGGCAGTGTGCAACCTAATTGCGAGTAATTGTCTTGAATGTTTCTCTTGTGATTGCAAGACCCTGTTAGAGGCTGATAATATAAAATGCTGCAAGCCAACTTTCCTTGATTTTTGGAGAGACAGACAGTGGGGGAAGCTGCGTGGCCTTGGTTGTAGCAAGAACTAGGCCTCAGGTTGTGAACTTGCCTGTTGCAACAGTCCAGGAGATGTGATGTCAGAGGCAGTGTAGTCTGGTGTCCATACTAGGTTAGGGTCTGGCTCCTCCTATTGGGGCTGCCTTCCAGTGTTGATTGGTAAAATAACATGCTGGATTGCGTGCCTACTTGTGTATGTTCATCCATGGACTCTTGAGAACTGCTTGTTCTTGCTGATGACACCCATGCCCATCAATTTACAGGGCATATCACTTTCTTTTTTTAGTGCAACTGTATGCTTTACAGCTATCTTGTATATGGTACATGTGCCTTGTGCTGTTGGTAGTGTGTTTTGACCTTTGCCCCCGAGGAACACTTTCATTTGGCTGTATTCATGTATTGTTGAATTATAATTAAACTTGAATTTAAAAGAAATTTTTTATTATGCTGCTGGACCAAATGAAGAATCCACTGCTTGATTCATTCTAGTTACTGATAGGGATCTTATGCAGCCAAACTTCTGTTTAATTGTAAATAATGAGATTAAAAAACAAGTACATCAATGTATTGGGTAAGACTTCAGATGGAGTCTCTCTCCCCCCCCCCCATTGACTTCAATCATCAAATGCATGAGAACTGTCATGCAAATCTCTTCCAAAAATCTTGACTCAGACCTCCATCACTAACCATTCATTGTTGTTTGATTAATTGCATAGAAATCTGAGAGATCGGAAGCTCGTTAGTTTACCATCACAGCCTTGTTGATAACTGTAAAACAAAGGCATGGTTCAATCCATTGACGTGAAGAGGATGCAGAATTGAGGAGGATTTACTACATTCCTTTACTGCAGCAGCACTTCTACCAACAGTAATGTATTTACAGCTGATTTTGCAGAAGTTGCTCTCCATCTTTAGTTACTGAAACTTCCTGCTTTTATTCAGGGTCTTTTTTTTTAAAAAAAGAGCAGAGGTGCTCACTGAGGAAACTAGCCTACTTTATATAACTCACTTCTGGAATAAACAGATTGCAGTTTAGGAATGATGACAAATACTTACATTGACACTTTTATTCTGCTAGATCACATTATAATGCAATGACATTTAATGACAATTCTATCTGTACAAAACTGACCAAACCTAATGCAGTAAGAAGCTCCAATGTAACATTATGGGGTTTCAAATATTTCACAGATAGACTGAAGTTAAAACACACTGGGTTCTACAAAATAGTTGGCTAAGCCAACGCATGCTGGTCAAAGCAGTCAACCAAAATTTGTGGGGTTTCTCCCAATCTTCCAAGTTAGCCTAAATAGACAGCCAGGAGTAGAGACATAAACAGGTTCAGAGTTACAGCAATTGATCGGGAGAATCCCCAAGTATGCTGGAATACTACTGTGGCAGTGCCTGTTGGTCACTAGTTCATAGGAAAGAAATATGTTACGAAGACATTTAACAATACTATTATTATCAATATTCAAGTCATTTTACTTCAATACAAACAGACAGCAATGCTAACACACATCTTCTAAAAAGACACTTCAAAATTAAAATTCATGTCTATATTTTCACCTGTAAATATGTATTGCTTAGTAACAAGGAAAACATCAGTGAAGGTAGTAAGAAAAATATCTAATGTCTCAGCTTATATGCAAAGGCTCACGACACAACTTGCAGTCTATCCAAATTCTGTCTTTCAAATTTATGCTACAGTTGTGCTTCCTACTGTTTTAATTCTGAAATACTTTATCAACACTATTCAAAGTCTACTTATGTTACTTTTAGAAAATTAATCATGCCTAAAGAATGCCCTAAAAGTATCTTAAAAAAGTACAAAAGATTCATAATCACAAGAAAATCTGCAGATGCTGGAAATCCAAAACAACACACACAAATGCTGGAGGAACTCAGCAGGCCAGGCAGCATCTATGGAAAAGAGTAATCGGTCAATGTTTTGGGCCGAGACCCTTCATCAGGACTGGAAAGAAAGATCAGAAGTCAGAGTAAGGAGGACTAACTCTGAATTCTGATTTTTCTTTCCAGTCCTGATGAAGGGTCTCAACCCAAAATGTCGACAGATTGCTCCTTTCCACTGATGCTGCATAGCCTGCTGAGTTCCTCCAGCATTTTGTGTGTTGCAAATTACTGACTTCATATACAATCTTTATTGAAAACTACTTAAAAATTCTACAAACATGCAAAGCAAACATGTATCAGTGTACATTTGTTACCCTGAATGTGCCAATTGTACCGTGATCATCTTGTTTCTTAAAAAAAAAGTTCAAATTTAGAAAAATAATTTACCAAGAAACCCGAGGCTTAAAATTCGAATCAAGTGATCCTGAAGTGCAAAGGCATGAAAATGTCCATTTCAGTTCAGCTGCCCAATTTCCTTTTTTTGCAACATTAAGGAACATTACCTCATAATCGATTTCCTTCAGCTATCTCTCTTAACCCTGTCCCCAGCCTGTCCACTTTGAAACAAAAACAAAACTGTTCATTCAGACCTGGATGAGGACATGCCCATGGTTATGTATATTGCATCACCCAGCTCACTGACTATCAGCCACTTGTCTAGGGACCTCTGGAACCATAGGGAATGGATTCCCTTTGTTTGTTTCCATGGCCTGATAAACCAAAAATAGGAAGAGTGCCACGATGAGGAGCACCACAATCTGTATCCAGATGGGCATGGAGCGTCGGCTTTTGCTCTTCTCTGGTTTGACCTGTGCCAGTGGCTGCAGCTGGGGTACAGGCCTTCTCGGAAGTGCGTCCTTGTACGTGAACTCAATTGGCCTCCCAGCAGCCCCCCTGATTGGTTTACGGCAAGTGGCACTGTAAGAAAATTACGAAAAATGAAATGAATGAAACACATTTTAAACTTACTAATATCTAAAAACTTAAGTATGCACTGTTTCACATAAGCTACTGAGGGGATGAAAAAATCCCTTATGGTTGCAGGATGGCTCAAGCATTTCCAAAGAAGCAAGCCTGTTACTAGGAGAGTTTGGCATTTTGTCAAATGGCCAGAACACTCCTGAGGATGAGCAACCAATAGTCCAATCTACGATCTTGATTCACTTACTCCCACTGGAAATGTACAAGCATGAATGATGAGCAAGGGCAGAATTGTTCTTCTCCCAAATGATTACAGCAAAAATAAAAGGTGCCTGGTCAGCACCAGACATCAAGTTCAAGGTCAGTTTATTGTCATTCAACCATATACATGTATACCGCCAAACAAAACAACATTCCTCTGGACCAAGGTGCACAGCACAGTCCTGTAGATTAATGGAGTCACAGTTAACACTGGAAGACAACAGTCATCCAAAGAACTATAGCCAGGGGAGATTGAAAAGGAGTGATATGCATGAAGTGGCAATCTTACCGTCTGAGCATATTTATTACAAGGACTACAATAATTCAAAGTGCTGGTTCAGCTTTTAGAAACTAGATTCAAAGGAAGAGTTGATTAGTCCCTTGGAGAAGTCTGATTACAAACAAAACCCTATACTAATTTGTTAAAGGAAAATCTTATTTGATTAATCTAATAGAGGTTTTGGTGAACTACTGATTGATGAAATGAACACAATGGATTGTGTTCCCTGTGGTTTACAAATGATAAAGTTCAATACAAAAGGGTGGTTAGCAAATTGATGCACAAGGAATAAAGTGGCAGCTAAAACATGGCTTAAGTACAGAAAGCAGAGAACAGTGTTTTCATGGATAATTCTGTCAGTTTAGTGTTGGTTTGGAACTCAGAGTTAAGACATATTGTAACCTTTATGGCTAACTGAGAAGATGCACTGCCGTCTTTATGAGTTAACTATACATTGGTGAGCAGGGGAAAGTCCCCAAGGCTTGAAAAGACAAACTTCTTGGAACCATGGTAAACAGTATTGAGGATGGTAATGAATTTTGAAAGGAAGACTGTAATATGATTGTATTACCATGTGTCCACAATCTCCTTGGAGCTGAAATCCTGAAGTGGAAATCTAACAGATTTTAGATAAGACTACAGTAAGGTGAAGGTGACAGGATCGAGATGGAAGGCACTCCTTCCCTCTGCAATCCGCAGGTCACCCTTGGGCAAGGGGTAGCACCTGCTTAGCCCCCTGATTAGGGTAACGTGAAGCCATGGGAGCAGGTGGTGGATGGTTGCACGAGCAGCTGGTGCGTATCATAAGTCCTGGTTATGTGACCACTGATGCCAAGCAATGTCTGAAGACTATTGATAATGGTTGGGGTTATCCATCTTATAAAGACACTGCCCAGAAGGTAATGGCAAACCACTGCTGTAGAAAAACTTGCCAAAAAATGATCATGGTCAAGACCACGATCAGCCACATCATACGACTAAGCACATAACAATGATGATAGTAAGGTGAACTTTAGCAGTGGTGTCAACAATCAAAGGCTTAAAGTGACGATAAAAGAAAAATGCTTTAAACGCCACGGTAGTGTAGTGGTTAGCGTGACACTATTACAGCTCGTGGTGTGAGAGTTCAATTCCAGTGCCATCTGTAAGCAGTTTATACGTCCTCCTCATGAACGTGTGGGTCTCCTCCCACAGTCCAAAGATGTACTGTTAGTAGGCTAATTGATTATAAATTGTCCTGTGATTAGGCTAGATTTAAATAGATGGGCTGTTGGGCAGTGCAGCTTGTTGGGCCAGAGGGCCTGTTCTGCGCTGTACATCTCTAAATAAATAAATTATAGCGTGGAATGTACTTGCTGAGAGATGGATGCAGATTCAATTATGGCTTTGAAAAGGAGACTAGATAAATTGTTTGAAGCTAAAACAGTGCCAGCACTTGGAGGAAATGGGAGTGACCGGGGTCAGGGCAGACCGAATGAGACTAGTAGTCTTCCCCAATGATTCTTTGTTGCTATTTATGTATCTAGCATTTAAAAAATATTGCTTTATTATTGTCACCAGTACCAAGATACAGTTAAAAAGCTTGTCTTGCATACTGTTCATACAGATCAAATCATTACACAATGCATGTATCTGAGCTAGAATAAGTTAAAATAATAACAGTGCAGAATAGAGTGTAAAAGCCACCGAGAAAGTGCAAAGTGGGTAAATAATGAAGTGCAAGATCATAATGAGGTAAATTATGAGGTCAAGCATCTATCTTCTTATACAAGAATTCTGTTCAGGAGTCTGACAACAGTGGGATAGAAGCGGTCCTTGAGCCTGTCAGTACATGCTTTCAGGCTTGTGTATCTTCTGCTTAATGGGAGCGGGGAGAAGAGAGAAAATCCAGATAGGTGCGGTCTTTGATTATGTTGGCTGCTTTACTGAGGCAGTGAGAAGTACAGACAGAGTCCATAGAGGGGGGCTGGTTTTTGTGATCTGCTGAGTTGAGTCCATTACTCTGCAGTTTACTGCGGTCACATGCAAAGCAGTTGCAATATCAAACTACTACGCATCCAGACAGAATTCTTTCTATGGCTCATTGATAAAATTGGTAACAGTTGCCGGGGACATGCTGAATTTCTTTAGTCTCCTGAGGAAGTATCAGAATCAGAATCATGTGTCCTGAAATTTGTTAATTTAGCAGCAGTTCAACTCAATTTATAATAATATAGAAAAAAGTAAATCAATTACAGTAATACATATATATTGAATAGATTAAAAACACTGCAAAAACAGAAATAATATATATATTTTTTTAAAAAGTGAGGGAATGTTCATGGGTTCAATGTTTATTTAGGAATCATTTGGCAGAGGGGAAGAAGCTGTTCCTGAATCGCTGAGTGTGACTTCAGGTCAATGACAAGAGGGTATGCCCTGGGAGATGGGGGTTCTTAATAATAGATGGCGCCTTTCTGAGGCCTCGCTCCTTGAAGATGTCTTGGGCACTACGGCGGTTAGTACCTAAGATAGAGCTGACTAACTTTACAACTTTCTGTAGCTTCTTTCGGTCCTGTGCAGACATTTGCAATCTTCCAGTCCTCCGAGACCACGTCAGAATCTCTTCAGCAACCTCTCTCAGGACTCTGGGAAATGGTCCAGGTGACTTATCCAACTAAGACCTTTGAGTTTGCCTAGTACTTTTTCCTTTGTAGTAGTAATGGCACTCACTCCTACTCCCTCTCACTCATGGACCTCTGGCATACTGCTAATGTCTTCCACAGTGAAGAGCACTCATTATGTTCATCTGTTATTTCTTTGTCCCTCATTACTACTTCACCAGCATCATTTTCCAGTGGTCTAATACCCACTCTCACCTCCCTTTTACTCTTTGCATAACTGAATGTCAAGGGATATTCCAGACTCCATAAAACAAAAAATGCAACAGCTTCTAACGTACCTCTGGTACAGTAATCTTGCTCCGAGATCTTAAATTTTATTTATCAGAGACTGTACATTTGCCAACAGGGTAGTTTGTATTGGGAGCCGAGAGCCACACTTCCTTAAACTTTTCAACCAGCATAGCATCCTCTCTTCCACTTAAAGGGGAACTGCGCCACCAATCCGTATGAGTTTCATCGACTTTCAGGAGTGATAAATTTTTCAATTGCCTTAAAATGATGTTACTAGTAGTCCATAGAGTTAGCTGTGGTTTTCAGCTCTAGCAGTCTAAAACCGGAATATTTGATGATTGCCATCTGAGCTGCTCACACGAGTCGCCTTCGTGACGGTATCGCACAAGAAATAAGTTCAAGGCAAACCAGCTGACAGCATGTGCTACATGCAAATAATCATAGCGACATAACCTGACTGGTTGCATGTTGGTCTGGTACCACAATTCAAATGCACAGAACTGCAGAGAGGAGTGGACTCAGCCCAGTAACATCCCTCCCCACCATCAGATTCTGCCAGGAGACACTGTCTCAAGAAGGCAACATTCACCACCACCCAGGCCATGCCATCATCTCAATTATCATTGGGTAGGTACAGAAGCCTGAAGTCCCAAACCATCAGGTTCAACACAGCTACTGCTCTTCAGCCATTCAGCTGTGGACCCAACCTGCACAACCGACACAACAGACGTACAGCCCAATGATGTCAACTTTGCACTGCAATGTACTTCTGTTCCCACTGACTATCTGCATATCATTTAGATTAGATTATGAAGACACACAGTCCTCTTTTATTGTCATTTAGTAATGTATGCATTAAGAAATGATACAGTATTTCCTCCAGTGTGATATCACAAAACACAGGACAGACCAAGACTGAAAAAACTAACTAAACCACATCATTGTTGCATCAACAGTGCAACAATACCATAATTTGATGAAGAAGTCCATGAGCACAGTAAAAAGTTCAAAGTCTCTCAAATGTCCCATCTCACGCAGACGGGAGAAAGAAGGAAAACTCTCCCTGCCATGCCCGACCACAGTCCGAATCTGAGTCATCCAAAAACTTCGAGCCTCCGATCAGCTCTCCGACACTGAGTACCAAGTGCCATCTCTGTCCGAATGATTCGACCTCAATCTCGGTCGCCAACAGCAGGCAAAGCCGGGGATTTTGAGGCCTTCCCTCCAGAAGATTCCCGACCGCGCAACAACAGCAGCAAACTGGCGTTTCAGAAATTTCTCCAGATGTTCCTCTGTGTTTTCACATCTGTCTCCATCAAATCATAATTGTCCATGGCCCCTATTTAATGGATACGATATCATTTTTCACTGGACGGCTGCGCACGTGCGGTGCGCTGCTCTCTCTCCTCCCGCCGATACAAATGAAGCAGGAAAATTATTGCACTAATTTACAGTACATTCAAAATTTTAATACAATACTTGGATAAGAATAATTCACTAAAATTAATCACTTTAGGCAGCAGTTGAATCATTTTTGGCAGAAATGAGCAGGCACCTCTACAACCAACTTGTTATGGAAAAGATAAAATGAACACGGAACCCAGTCTACCTTATCCCTGTGAGTGTTGGTGCCTCATTGGGGAGCATTTCCTCCGGCAAATTGTCCTTCACTACTTCTTTTTGTTCCGCCTACAAAATGAGAATTTGTCAATAAAATATCTGCCCAAAGATGGGTTCCAACATGTGACGCAAGACAAAACAAATCCATACATTCAGAGAAGCATGTAATTAAGGAGACTGTACCACAATACAAGAATTGGCCACATCCTGGTTTCTGCTTTTGCATTTGGCATGACTACTGCTGTGTAAAATAAACTAGTCCAGTAGCTCACTGCTCTGTATGTCCCACCACAAAACATTTTTCTAGACTTGAAAAAATTAGATACTTCTCAACTCAAATATCTTGGTACAAGGAGAAAAATAATCAAACCACTAACTATAACAAGGCAATGCACTACTGGTCCAGTGTTATAGTCACAACACTTGCAACTGGAAGACAAATTAAAACTTCAGCAAAATATGCATTTTCAAAAGCTGCATAAAGGTATTATCTGGATGTCTGAAAGACGCAAACATTGTTGGTAACTGGATGGATGAAGATCTGGGGGAGTTGATAGACGTGATAATGAATGGAAATAATTGAGAGAATGGATTGGCTTGGACAACTATCAGACAATTGGACTCAGTTGCACAGCAAAGTAATAGGCCTTTCAGCCTAATATGTCCATACTTAGCTCATTTACACTAATCCCATATATGCACGTTAGGGTCATATCCATCTGTGTCTGTCTTCAATGCCTTTTAAACTGAGTAACTGTATCTGATTCTGGGACTGAAGGGTGATAAATCCCCAGGGCCTGATGGTCTGCATCCCAGGGTACTTAAGGAGGTGGCTCTAGAAATCGTGGACGCATTGGTAATCATTTTCCAATGTTCTATAGATTCAGGATCAGTTCCTGTGGATTGGAGGGTAGCTAATGTTATCCCACTTTTGAAGAAAGGAGGGAGAGAGAAAACAGGCAATTATGGACCAGTTAGTCTGACATCAGTGGTGGGGAAGATGCTGGAGTCAATTATAAAAGATGAAATAGCGGCATATTTGGATAGCAGTAGCAGGATTGGTCCGAGTCAGCATGGATTTACGAAGGGGAAATCATGCTTGACTAATCTTCTGGAATTTTTTTGAGGATGTAACCATGAAAATGGACATGGGAAAGCCAGTGGATGTAGTGTACCTGGACTTTCAGAAAGCCTTTGATAAGGTCCCACATAGGAGGTTAGTGGGCAAAATTAGAGCACATGGTATTGGAGGTAGGGTACTGACATGGATAGAAAATTGGTTGGCAGACAGGAAACAGAGTAGGGATTAACGGGTCCTTTTCAGAAAGGCAGGCAGTGACTAGTGGGGTACCACACGGCTTGGTGCTGGGACTGCAGCTATTGACTATATATTAATGATTCAGATGAAGGGATTAAAAGTAACATTAGCAAATTTGCAGATGACACAAAGCTGGGTGACAGTGTGAAATGTGAGGAGGATGTTATGAGAATACAGGGTGACTTGGACAGGTTGTGTGAGTAGGCAGATGCAGTTTAATGTGGATAAATGTGAGGTTATCCACTGGTGGCAAGAACAGGAAGCCAGATTACTATCTGAATGGTGTCAAATTAGGAAAAGGGGAAGTACAACGAGATCTGTGTGTCCTTGTTCATCAGTCTCTTAAAGTAAGCATACAGGTACAGCAGGCAGTGAAGAAAGCTAATGGATGTTGGCCTTCATAACAAGGAGAGTTGAGTATAGGAGCAAAGAGTTCCTTCTGCAGTTGTATAAGGCCCTGGTGAGACCCCACCTGTAGTATTGTGTGCAGTTTTGGTCTCCAAATTTGAGGAAGGACATTCTTGCTATGGAGGGAGTTCAGCGTAGGTTCACTGGGTTAATTCCAGGGATGGCGGGAATGTCATATGTTGAAAGATTGGAGCGACTGGGCTTGTATACACTGGAATTTAGAAGGATGAGAGGGGATCTGATTGAAACATATAAGATTATTAAGGGATTGGACATGCTAGAGGCAGAAAACATGTTCCCAATGTTGGTGGAGTCCAGAACCAGAGGCCACAGTTTAAGGGGTAGACCATTTAGAACGGAGTTGAGGAAAAACTTTCTCACACAGAGGGTTGTGGATCTGTGGAATGCTCTGCCTAAGGCGGCAGTGGAGGCCAATTCTCTGGATTCTTTCAAGAAAGAGTTAGATAGAGCTCTTAAAGATAGCAGAGTCAAGAGATATGGAGAGAAGGCAGGAACAGGATATTGATTGTGCAAGATCAGCCATGATCAAAGTGAATGGCGGTGCTGGCTCAAAGGGCCGAATGGCCCACTCCTGCACCTATTGTCTATTCCACCAGCTCCTCTGGCAGTACATTCCAGATACTGACCACCGTGTGGGGGGTTTAAAAAAAACTTGCCCTTAATCCTCCTTTCTCACAGATTCATCTCATGGCCTCTTGCTTTTTGATACTCATACCATGGGGAGAAAAATTTTAACCACCTACCCTACTGATACCTCTCAATCATATATACCTCCCTCATCTTCTTATTTCAGGGAAAACGCGAGCAGCCTATCCTATCTCTCTCCTCAATAAAAGTCTTGCAACTCTGGCAACATCCTGGTGAATCTCCTCCCAGTGCTATTCATCCTATAGCATGGCTACTGTACACAATACCCTAAATGTAGCCTAACCACTGTTAGGTCAGTTTCCAATCTTCCACTTCATTACGAAATATGAAAAAAAAAGATTAAAGTATAAAATGTTTTCATGAGTAACACTGAAAACAAGAAAGAAAGAAACTGCAAATTCTGAAAATCTGAAATAAAATCAGAATTATTTGGGTGTGGCAACGTTATGGATGGAAAAAAATTAAAGTTATGTTTGGCAGCTTTGGGCCTGTACTCACTGGAATTTAGAAGAATGCAAGGGGATCTCATTGAAATCTACCAAATGTTGAAAGGACTAGATAAAGTGGATGTGGAGAGGCTGTTTCATCTGGTGGGGGTATCCAGAACTAGTGAACACAGCCTCAAAGTTGAGGGGCGACCTTTTAGAACAGAAGGAAGGAGGTATTTTTTTTTTTAGCCAAAGAGTGGTGAATCTGTGGTGGAGGCCAAGTCCGTGAGTATATTTAAAGCAGAAGTTGATAGATTCCATCAAGGGAAATGGTGAGAGGGCAGGTATATGGGGCTGAATGGGATCTGGGATCAGCCATGATGAAATGGCGGAGTGAACTCAATGGGCTGAATATCCTATTTCTACTCCTATGTATCGTGGACATGAGGAACTCTATCCCTGTGAAGGTGGTGGGAAGCTGGGGCAAGTATGGATGTCGGGGAAATGGAGGAGATGCAGGCGAGGGCAGCATCAATGGGAGAGGAAGGGAAAGCCCTTTCTTTGAAGGACGACGACGACATCTCAGATGTTCTGGAAAGGAAAGCCTCATCCTGGAAACAGATGCTGCAGAGATGAAGGAATTGAGGAAAGGGTACAATATTTTTAACAGGAGACAGGGTAGGAAGGATCAAAATAACTATGGGTTATAATGGGTTTATGAATGATTTTGGCAGACAGTTTGTCTCCAGAGATGGTGTCCAGAGCAGGGGGGTGGTTTCAGAAATGGACCAAGTGAATTTAAGGGCAGGGAGAAGTTTGAGGCAGAGTTAAAAACATTGAAGAGCTCAGCAAGGGTGCATGAAGCAGCACCAATGCAGAAATCAATGGGGTGCAGAAAGAGTTGGAGAGCATTACCAGTGAAGGCTTGGAACATGGACTGTTCTATGTAGCCAATGAAAAGACAGGCATAGCTTCGGCCCATGTGGATGCCCTCGGCCACCATTTGAGTCTAGATAAAGTTGAAAGAGTCGAAGGAGAAATTGTTGTGTGAGGACCAGTTCTCTCAGAAGGAGGGTGGTGGTGGTGGAGGGGAACTGGTTGGGTCTTTTGTTGAGAAAGAAGCAGAGTGCTTTAAAGCCTTCATGAAGTGGGACAGAAGAATAAAGGGACTGGACGTCCATAGTGAAAATAAAGCAGTTAGGGGCAGAGAATTGAAAGTTTTTGAGGAGAAAATGAGCATGTGAAGTTTTGTGGATGTAAGTGAAAAGGACTGACCAAAGGGGGCAGAATGGACTCAAGGTATGTGGACACGAGTTCAGTGGGGTAGAAGCAGGCAGAGACAATGTGCCTACAAAGAAGGTCAGGCTTGTGGATACATTTCACCTGCGTGTGAAAAGACTGACCCTCCAGTCCCCTTTAAATGTTTCCTCTCTCACCATGAACCCAGGGACCTAGTTTTAGACTACCCTATCCTGGAAAAAGAGACACTATGATTACCTGGTCTAACTACACCCCTCACTTTTATAAATCCTTACAAGGTCATCTCATAGCCTCCTTCACTTCATGTTCCCACTTATCAAGCCTCTCCTTAAAATGCAAGCCCCCCCCAGTCTAGGCAACACTCCTGTGAATCTTTTCTGTACCCTCTCCAACTTAATGACATTAATTTCAACTAAATAGTTCAAATTTAAATAAAGAACACTTTTTGAAACAAATCCATGCAAAACAGTTAACTATAATTTCATTCACAGTTTACAAGGAAATGTGAAACTTAAGATTGCACACAAAATTCATCAATTTCTTGGCTCTGTATACAATCTACTTTATTTAACTTATTGTAATAGTAAATCTTTTTACTGCACTAAATTCCAAAATAGATATTATAACATTAATTTAGATGTTTAGAACCAGAACTCAGGAATAGGTACAACTGCGCTTAAAGTTCTACTTGGGGTTGTGATAGCAAGATGATCAAGATGTACTGACAACCTGGTAGAGCTGCATAACACTAAGGGGCAGAAAACGCTGGTGGGAGTTGTGTACAGGCCACCTAACAGTAGTAGTGAGGTTGGGGATGGTATTAAACAGGAAATTAGAAATGTGTGCAATAAAGGAACAGCAGTTGTAATGGGCGACTTCAATCAACATATAGATTGGGTGAACCAAATTGGTAAAGGTGCTGAAGAGAATTTCTTGGAATGTATGCGGGACGGTTTTTTGAACCAACATGTCGAGGAACCAACTAGAGAGCAGGCTATTTTAAGACTGGGTATTGAGCAATGAGGAAGGGTTAATTAGCAACCTTGCCGTGAGAGGCCCTTGGGTAAGAGTGACCATAATATGGTGGAATTCTTCATTAAGATGGAGAGTGACATAGTTAATTCAGAAACAAAGGTTCTGAACTTAAAGAAGGGTAACTTTGAAGGTATGAGACGTGAATTAGCTAAAGATCGCATGGATGAACTACAACAATTGTTCATCCCAGTTTGGCAAAAGAATAAATCAAGGAAGGTAGTGCACCTGTGGCTGACGAGGGAAATTAGGAATAGTATCAATTCCAAAGAAGAAGCATACAAATTAGCCAGAAAAAGTGGCTCACCTGAGGACTGGGAGAAATTCAGAGTTCAGCAGAGGAGGACAAAGGGCTGAATTAGGAAGGGGGAAAAAAAGATGAGAGAAAACTGGCAGGGAACATAAAAACTGACTGTAAAAGCTTTTATAGATATGTGAAAAGAAAAAGATTGGTTAAGACAAATATAGGTCCCCTACAGACAGAAACAGGTGAATTGATTATGGGGAGCAAGGACATGACAGACCAATTGAATAATTACTTTGGTTCTGTCTTCACTAAGGAGGACATAAATATTCTTCCAGAAATAGTAGGGGACAGAGGGTCCAGTGAGATGGAGGAACTGAGTGAAATACATGTTAGTAGGGAAGTGGTGTTAGGTAAATTGAAGGGATTAAAGGCAGATAAATCCCCAAGGCCAGATGATCTGCATCCCAGAGTGCTTAAGGAAGTAGCCCAAGAAATAGTGGATGCATTAGTTATAATTTCTCAAAACTCTTTAGATTCTGGACTAGTTCCTGAGGATTGGAGGGTGGCTAATGTAACCCCACTTTTTAAAAAAAGGAGGGAGAGAGAAATCGGGGAATTATAGATCGGTTAGCCTAACATCGGTGGTGGGGAAACTGCTAGAGTCAGTTATCAAAGATGTGATAACAGCACATTTGGAAAGCGGTGAAATCATCGGACAAAGTCAGCATGGATTTGTGAAAGGAAAATCATGTCTGACAAATCTCATAGAATTTTTTTGAGGATGTAACTAGTAGAGTGGATAGGGGAAAACCAGTGGATGTGGTATATTTGGATTTTCAAAAGGCTTTTGACAAGGTCCCAAACAGGAGATTAGTGTGCAAACTTAAAGCACACGGTATTGGGGGTAAGGTATTGATGTGGATAGAGAATTGGTTGGCAGACAGGAAGCAAAGAGTGGGAATAAACGGGACCTTTTCAGAATGGCAGGCAGTGACTAGTGGGGTACCGCAAGGCTCAGTGCTGGGACCCCAGTTGTTTACAATATATATTAATGACTTGGATGAGGGAATTAAATGCAGCATCTCCAAGTTTGCGGATGACACGAAGCTGGGCGGCAGTGTTAGCTGTGAGGAGGATGCTAAGAGGATGCAGGGTGACTTGGATAGGTTAGGTGAGTGGGCAAATTCATGGCAGATGCAATTTAATGTGGATAAATGTGAGGTTATCCACTTTGGTGGCAAAAACAGGAAAACAGATTATTATCTGAATGGTGGCCGATTAGGAAGGGGGCAGGTGCAACGAGACCAGGGTGTCATTATACACCAGTCATTGAAAGTGGGCATGCAGGTACAGCAGGTGGTGAAAAAGGCGAATGGTATGCTGGCATTTATAGCAAGAGGATTCGAGTACAGGAGCAGGGAGGTACTACTGCAGTTGTACAAGGCCTTGGTGAGACAACACCTGGAGTATTGTGTGCAGTTTTGGTCCCCTAATCTGAGGGAAGACATCCTTGCCATAGAGGGAGTACAAGGAAGGTTCACCAGATTGATTCCTGGGATGGCAGGACTTTCATATGATGAAAGACTGGATGAACTAGGCTTATACTCGTTGGAATTTAGAAGATTGAGGGGGGATCTTATTGAAACGTATAAAATCCTAAAGGGATTGGACAGGCTAGATGCAGGAAGATTGTTCCCGATGTTAGGGAAGTCCAGAACGAGGGGTCACAATTTGAGGATAAAGGGGAAGCCTTTTAGGACCGAGATTAGGAAAAACTTCTTCACACAGAGAGTGGTGAATCTGTGGAATTCTCTGCCACAGGAAACAGTTGAGGCCAGTTCATTGGCTATATTTAAGAGGGAGTTAGATATGGCCCTTGTGGCTAAAGGGATCAGGGGGAATTGAGGGAAGGCTGGTACAGGGTTCTGAGTTGGATGATCAGCCATGATCATACTGAATGGTGGTGCAGGCTCGAAGGGCCAAATGGCCTACTCCTGCACCTATTTTCTACGTTTCTATGAAAACTATTCCCCATTCTACACTTTTGACACCTGCTGAGTCTTACCAGCATCACTTGTTTATTTTGATAAAATACATTATGAAATAATTCTTCCAAACCACTTACCTGACTGCTATCTGTTTTTCTTTGCCTGGTCACAGGGGTCTTGGTTTTGGTTGGAAACAGCTCTTTTGCAACAATGACCTCTAAATGTTCATCAAATACGAAGGAATATTAAGCATCAAGTTTAAGAATTGCTCTCAAGTCACAAGAGTATTTTTAGTGTACAAATATAACAGATGTCACCAAATTCCTAATGCTGACCTTGCTATCAGACGCGAGGAGAAAACTAATGCAATCTTTTTAAGATTCTTCTACACAAGCTCAATGTCCCCATTACAATACAATAAGAGATCAGCTAGTGCCATTTCTTTCATGTTCCAGGGACTGGATTCACTTTGCTCTCTAATGTTGGGCAACTGCATGGGCCTTCTCCCACACTCTAAAGAAGATGTTGCCAAGTTAATTGGCTACTGTAAATTACCCCTTAGTACTGGTAAGGAGTTGGAATTAATATGAAGGAGAGCGAGGAAAACAAAACAAATGCAGAACCAAAGGGAATTAAACAGAGGGGAAATGGAACATACACCTGATGGCAAAAATAAATGACAGCTCATTGGCAGATATATCATAAGACTTATTAATATTATTAAGCATTAGTTTCCTGAAATTAGCTATGTTCTTTCCCTCTTCCAAAAAAGTAATGATGGCTGGGCTTTACCTCTTCACCTACTTAATAAATGTTGCTTGGTTACATTGTCCCTAAACATGACCAGATTTTAACCACATACCTAAGGGGTGCCCATATTATTACCTTCCTCCATAATCTAATGGTCACCTACGAAAGACTAGGTATAGAACTGATATCAATGTCATGGTAAAAACCAGAAAATGTAACAGGATTGCCTGAAAGTTGCGCTGGGCGCTGGAACTATGGAGTTTGAAAGGATAGTTGGGTAATGGTTAAAACGATGCTCCTACTGCTTGGGGCGTCAGAATTCAGAATTTAATCCCGGCGTCCTCTGTAAAGAGTTTGTACATCCTCCCCATGGAATTCATGAGTTTTCTCTGGGTGCTCTGGTTTCCTCCCATGGTCGAAAGACATATGGATTAGCACAGCGGTCCCCAACCACCGGGCCACAGAGCACTTGCTACTGGGCCGTGAGGAAACGACATGAGTCAGCTGCACCTTTCCTCATTCTCTGTCACGCACTGTTGAACTTGAACATAGGGTTGCCAACTGTCCCATATTTGCCGGGACATGCATCGTATATTGGGCTAAATTGGTTTGTCCCATACAGGACCGCCCTTGTCCCATATTTTCCCCGCTAAGGTAGAGCGTTCCTATGAAACCTTTCGTGCTGAAATGGCGTGAAGCGAACAAGCAATTACCATTAATTTATATGGGAAAAATTTTTGAGCATTCCCAGACCGAAAAAATAACCTAACAAATCATACCAAAAATAAATAACACTAACATATAGTAAAAGCAGAAATGATAAATACACAGCCTACATAAAGTAGAAATAATGTATGTACAGCATAGTCGGGAAGATTAAGCCAAAACCAATTTGTGGGGAAAAAATCCGCATGTATGTGCACGCGCATGCGCACGTCACGCATGTGCACACAGGTGCCCACGCAAGGCTTCATGGTCATGGTAGTCTTTCCTGGGGTAAAGTGTCCTGGGATTTGACTGCTACTTTTGTCCCTTATTTGGCAGTGGGAAAGTAACTGTAAAAGACATGTTGAGGTGAGTTGAACACCCTACTTGAACAACCCCCGCCACCCCCCCACCCCGGTCCCTGAATATTGTCAATATTAAACCAGTCCGCAATGCATGGAAGGTTGGGGAACCCTGGATTAGTAGGTTAATTGGTCATTGTAAGTTGTCCCGTGATTAGGCTAGAGTTAAATTGGCGGTTGCTGGGTGGCTTGGCTCGAAGGGTGTAAGGGCATATTCCATGCCATATCACTAAATAACTAAAATAGTACACAAGAGGTGGGTTTATTACAGTAAATCGAGGAATTATGGTCAGCAGGAATTGCAAAATGGTTAAAAATCAGAAGAAAGCAGATTGTAGAGAGGCAAGTTGGAGGAGTTACATTACTAATCATGGGGAAATGTCACAAAGAGGACATACTGGAGGGGCTCATCTGCTGAGGCAATATGGGCAAAAAAAAAACCACAATGTGGAGTTATACTACAAGTCATCCTATAGCCGCTGGGAGATAGAGGAACAAATATGCAAACAGATTATGGAAAAATGACAAAGCAACAGGTGAATTCGACTTTCCTATTATAGACTGGGATCTCCTTAGCTTCATTCCCCCTTGGAATGAAACATTATTTTATGATGGATACCAAAATAGCTGGACAAACTAATTTCTTGTTCGTATGTATTTGTTAACTATCTGTAGCTCATATCTTAAAATACAGAATGCTAAACATTTTCATCTTGAATCCAACAATCTTATCTTGGTCACCTTCTTCTGTGTCACTGTATTGATCAGAATCGGTGCTGCCATTTGGCTGATTTTCCTCGGTTACTGCTGAAGCTTGGTCCATCAGCTGCTCCAGCTTCCTCTCATAGACTTTCCTCGTGGTATCTACACAGAGGAAACAACAAGGATTATCTGAAAGATCCAGCCAAAATAAAATAAATATGAAATCTAAAGAACACCCTACACAAAAGGTAGAACTTTACACTATGCATCAGAGTGGCAAAAAGAATGAATGATACATTTGCTTCCACTGACCAAGGAATGGGCAACATGTTACATTTGTACAAATAATTGGTCGGGCTACAATTGGATAATGGCTGTATTCTAGTTGCCATGCTTTAAGAATCATGTAATTAAACTAGAGAGGATACAGAAAAGATTCACTGAAATGCTGCTGGGACCAGTGGGCTTGAGTTATGAGAACAGAATGGATAAGATGAAACCTTTTTTCCCCCGTGGAGTGGAGCAGCTAAGATAAAACTTCGCAGAGACTTATACAATTATGAGAGGTAGCAAATACTCACATACTTCTTCCTGAGGGAAAGGCAGTCCAAAACTAAGTGGCACAGGTTTAAAGTGAGAAGAGAGATAAAACATGATCTGAGGAGTAAATCTGGTGGGTATATGGAACAAGCTGTCAGAGCACATGGTTGAGGCAGGTACAATCACAACACTTAAAAGACATATGAACAGGTACATGGGTGAGAAAGGTTTACAGGGATATGGACCACACATGGGCAAATAGGACTAGTGATAGACATAACACCAAATGCTAGAAGAACTCAGCAGGCCAGGCAGCATCTATGGATAAAGTACAATTGATGTTTCGGGCTGAGACCCTTCAGTAGGACTGGAGAAAAAAAGCTGGAGTAGATTTAAAAGGTGAGGAAGGGGAGAGAGAAACACAAGGTGATAGGTGAAACCTGTAGGGGAAGGGATGAAGTAAAGAGCTGGGAAGTTGATTGGTGAAAGAAATACAGAACTGGAGAAAGGAGAGTCTGATAGAAGAGGGCAGGCCATGGAAGAAAGACAAGTGAGGAGGAGCACCACAGGGAGGTGATGGACAGCTAAGGAGATAAGGTGAGAGAGAGAAAAGGGGAATAGGCAATGGTGAGGGGGGACATCACTGGAAGCTCAGGAAATTGATGTTCATGCCATCAGGTTGGAGGCTAACCGGACGGAATACATGGTGTTGTACCTCCAACCTAACTGTGGCCTCATCACGACAGTAGAGGCAGCCATGGATAGACATATCAGAATGGGAAGTGGAATTAAGATTGGAGACTACTGGGAAATCCTGCTTTTTCTGTTGGACGGAGCATAGGTGCCCAGCGAAATGGTCTCCCAATTTACGTCGGGTCTCACCGATACACAGGAGGCCACTCTGGGAGTACTGGACACAGTATTTGACCTCCAACAGACTCACAGGTGGAGTGTCGCCTTATCTGGAAGGACTGTTTGGGGCCCTGAATGGTAGTGAGGGAGGAGGTATAGCACTTGTTCTGCTTGCAAGGATAAGTGCCAGTGGGAGATCAGTGGGGAGAGGTGAATGGACAAAGGAGTGGCATAGGGAGCAATCCCTGCAGAAAGCAGAAGGGGGGGGGGAGGGAGGGAAAGACGTCCTTGGTGGTGGGATCCCGTTGGAAATGGTGGAAATTGCAGAGAATTGTGTGCTGGACATGGAGGCTGGTGAGGTGGTAGGTGAGAACAAGAGGAAATCTATCCCTGGTATCCCGGGGCACCTTCAAGGGCGAACTTGAAGCGGCACAGCTGATGGATACAAGACCATAAGATATAGGAGCAGAAGTAGGCTATTTGGCCCATCTGAGTCTGCTCCACCAATCATGGGCTGATCCAATTCTTCCAGTCATCCCCACTCCCCTGCCTTCACCCCATACCCTCTGATGCCCTGGCTAATCAAGAACTTATCTATCTCTGTCTTAAATACATCCAATGACTTGGCCTCCACAGCTGCTTGTGGCAACAAATTCCACAGATTTCCCACCCTCTGACTAAAGTAATTTCTCCACATCGATTGGAGAATGTGATCGAACGATCTATTGCAGCTTAAAACTAATGGAAATAATGCTGACTGTGGCCATATTATCCTTGCAAGAAGGCTTCAGCAGAAGCAAGGCAGCCACTCGGGGCTACTAGTGCGTTTAAACAAAAAAAAAAGAAAGGTTTTCGACTCCCAATACTGACTACCTTACTGGCAAAGGTACAATCTCTGGTAAATAAAATTGAAGATCTCAGAGAGAGGGTGCTGTATCAGATGGACATAAGGACCGCTTGTGTCCTTTGTTTCACGGAATCCTGGTTAACCCCTTCCGTAACAGACACAGTGATTCAGATTGATGGGTTCAATATACACTATCAGGATAGGACTGTCCAGTCTCTCAAAATCAGAGACGGAGGTGGATGCTTCATGATCATATCTTCTTGGTGCACAAATGTGTCCACGATCTCCCAGTCTTCCTCACCAGACCTGGGATACCTCACACACCATCTTATCTGCTACGGGAGATTTCAGCGATTATTTTGATAGATTCCACCTCAGGGCAATGTCAAACAGGCTCTAGGTGATCTGAGCGATGTAATCAATAGGCATAAGACAGCACATTCTGATGCCTTTCCCATAATTTCAACGCATTTTAACCAGGCCAGCTTGAAAAAGTCACTAAATAATTATCACTAACAAATCACTTGTAGTACCAGAGGAAACACAGAAACAAAGAAAACCTACAGCACAAACCCTTCAGCCCTCAAAGCGGAGAAGAACATGTCCTTACATTAGAAATTACCTAGGGTTACCCATAGCCCTCTACTTTTCTAAGCTCCATGTACCTGTCCAGAAGTCTTTTAAAAGACCCTATCGTATCTGCCTCCACTACCGTCGCCGGTAGCCCATTCCACTCACTCTCCACTCTCCGTGTAAAAACCTTGCCCCTGACATCTCCTCTGAACCTACTTCCAAGTACCCTAAAACTGTGCCCTCTTGTGTTAGCCATTTCAGCTCTGGGAAAAAGCCTTTGACTATCCACACTATCAATGGCTCTCATCATCGTATACACCTCCATCAGGTCACCTTTCATCCTCCATTGCTCCAAGGAGAAAAGGCTGAGTTCATTCAACCCATTCTCATAAGGCATGCTGCCCAATCCAGGCAATATCTTTGTAACTCTCCTCTGCACCCTTTTTTTCCGACATCCTTCCTGTAGTGAGGTGACCAGAACCGAGCACAGTACTCCAAGTGGGGTCTGACCAGGGTCGTATATAGCTGCAACACTACCTCTCGGCTCTTAAATTTAATCCCACGATTGATGAAGGCCAATGCACCATATGCCTTCTTAACCACAGAGTCAACCTGTGCAGCAGCTTTGAGTGTCCAATGGACTCGGACCCCAAGATCCCTCTGATCCTCCACACTGCCAAGAGTCTTACCATTAATACTATATTCTGTCATCGTATTTGACCTACCAAAATGAACCACCTCACACTTATCTGGGTTGAATTCCATCTGCCACTTCTCAGCCCAGTTTTGCATCCTACTGATGTCCTGCTGTAACCTCTGACAGCCCTCCACACGATCCACAACACCCCCAACCTTTGTGTCATCAGCAAATTTACTAACCCATCCCCATCAAGTAGGATGCTGTGCACAATCCTGATTTGATGGAGACAGACGTGAGAGCATGGAGGAACATCTGGTGAAACTTCTGAAATGCCTGTTTCGCTGCCACTGCGTGATCCAGAATCTCCGGAGGGGAAGGCCCCAAGTCCTCGGCTTTGCTTGTTGCTCGGCGGCCAGGGCAGGGTCAAAGCGCTCGGCAGAGATGGTGCTTGGTGTCGTCAGACTGGTTGGAGGCTCGAAGTTTTCGGACGGACTCAGAGTCAGCTGTGGTTGGGTGCTTCCAGGGTGCTGCATCGGCAAGTTTGTGGCGTTGGAGGTTCATGGCAGGGAGAGTTTCTCCCTTCTACGTGAGATGATGGGCTATCGGGACTTTGAGACTGTTTTTTTTTACCGTGCCCATGGTCTGTTCTTTATCAAATTACGGTATTGCTTTGCACTGTTGTAACTATATGTTATAATTATGTGGTTTTTGTCAGTTTTAGTCTCGGTCTGTCCTGTGTTTCTGTGATATCATACTGGAGAAACATTGATTCATTTCTTAATGCATGCATTTCTAAATGACAATAAATGAGGACTGAATGTCCTCATAATCTAATCTAAACACATCCCTGAGGCACACACCTGGTCACCGACCTCCATGCAGAATATGACCCATCTACAACCACTCTTTGTCTAGTGTGGGCAAGTCAGTTCTGGATCCACTAAGCAGCCCATGCCTCCTTACTTTCTCAATAAGCCTTGCATGGGGTACCATATCAAATGCCTTGCTGAAATCCATATACACTACATCTACTGCTCTATCTTCATCAACGTGTTTAGTCACATTCTCAAAATATTCAATCAGGCTCGTAAGGCACGGCCTGCCTTTGACAATGCCATGCTGACTATTCCTAATCATATTATGCCTCTCCAAATGTTCATAAATCCTGCCTCTCCAGATCTTCTCCATCAATTTGTAAGACTCACTGGTCTGTAATTTCCTGGGCTATCTCTACTCTCTTTCTTGAATAAGGGAACAACATCCGGAACCCTCCAATCCTCTGGAGCCTCTCCCATTGATGAAGCAAAGATCATTGCCAGAAGCTCAGCAATCTCCTCCCTCGCCTCCCACAGTAGCCTGGGGTACATCTCGTCTGGTCCTGGTGACTTATCCAACTTGATGCTTTCCAAAAGCTCCAGCACATCCTCTTTCTTAATATCTGTATGCTCAAGCTTTTCAGTCTGCTGTAAGTCATCCCTACAATTGCCAAGATCCTTTTCTATAGTGCATACTGAAACAAAGTACTCATTAAGTACCTCTGCTATCCTGTACAGTTCCATACACACTTTTCCACTGTCACACTTGATTGGTCCTATTGTCTCACGTCTTATCCTCTTGCTCTTCACATACTTGTAGAATACCTTGGGGTTTTCACTAATCCTGTCCGCCTAGGCCTTCTCATGGCCCCTTCTGGCTCTCCTAATTTCTTTCTTAAGCTCCTTCTGGCTAGCCTCATAATCTTCTAGATCTCTATCATTACCTAGTTTTTTGAAACTTTCATAAGCTCTTCTTTTCTTTTTGACTAGATTTACAACAGCCTTTGTACACCATGGTTCCTACCATCCTTTCCGTCTCATTGGAACGTACCTATGCAGAATTCCACGCAAACATCCCTGAACATTTGCCGCATTTCTTCTGTACATTTTCCTGAGAACATGTGTTTCCAATTTATGCTTCCAAGTTTCTGCCCAATATCCTTATATTTCCCCTTACTCCAATTATACGCTTTCCTAACTTGTCTGTTCCTATCGCTCTCCAATGCTATGGTAAAGGAGATAGAATTATGATCACTATCTCCAAAATGCTCTCCCACTGAGAGACCTGACACGTGACCAGGTTCATTTCCCACTACCAGATTACAGCCTCTCTTCTTCTAGGCTTATCTACATATTGTGTCAAGAAGCCTTTCTGAACACACTTCACATACTCCACCCCATCTAAACCCCTTGCTCCAGGGAGATGCCAATCAATATTTGAGAAATTAAAATCTCCCACCACGACAACCCTGTTATTATTACACCTTTCCAGAATCTGTCTCCCTATCTGCTCCTCGATGTCCCTGTTATTCCTGCCTGTGGCCATCAAACTTTACAACTTCTCCTTTGGAGGGTCAGACACCCTGAGTCAATAGGCTGGTCCTGGACTTATTCCCTGGCATAATTTACATATTACTATTTAATTATTTATGGTTTTATTACTATTTAATCATGGTGCAACTGTAACGAAAACCAATTTCCCTTGGGATCAATAAAGTATGACTATAACTACTATTGGGTGGTCTATAACACCCAGTAGAGTTATTGACCCCTTCCTGTTCCTAACTTCCACCCACTGAGATTCTGTAGACAATCCCTCCATGACTTCCTCCTTTTCTGCAGCCGTGACACTATGTCTGATCAACAGTGCCATGCCCCCACCTCTTTTGCCTCCTTCCCTGTCCTTTATGAAACATCTAAAGCCTGCCCCTGAGCCATCCAAGTCTCTGTAATGGCCACAACATCATAGCTCCAAGTACTGATCCATGCTTTAAGCTCATCCGCTTTGTTCATAATACTCCTTGCATTAAAATAAACACATCTCAAACCATTGGTCTGAGTGCGTCCCTTCTCTATCATCTGCCTATCCTCCCTCTCGCACTGTCTCCAAGCTTTCTCTATTTGTGAGCCAACCACCTCTTCCTCCGTCTCTTCAGTCGGTTCCCACCCTGCAGCAATTCTAGTTTAAACTCTCCCCAATAGCCTTAGCAAACCTCCCTGCCAGGATATTGGTCTCTCTGGGATTCCAGTGCAACCCGTCCTTTTTGTACAGGCCCCAAAAGAGGTCCCAATGATCCAGAAATCTGAATTCCTGGCCCCTGCTCCAATCCCTCAGCCAAGCATTTATCCTCCAACCTCATTCTATTCCTGTACTCGCTGTCACATGGCACAGGCAGTAATCATGAGGTTGCTACCTTTGAGGTCCTGCTTCTCAACTTCCTTCCTAACTCCCTGTAGTCTGTTTTCAGGACCTCCTCCCCTTTCCTTTCTATGTTGTTGGTATCAATATGTACCACGACCTCTGGCTGTTCTCCTTCCCACTTCAGGATATAGTGGATGTGATCAGAAACATCCTGGACCCTGGCACCTGGGAGGCAAACTACCATCCGTGTTTCTTTCCTGCATCCACAGAATCGCCTGTCAGACCCCCAACTATAGAGTCCCCTATCACTGCTGCCATCCTCTTCCTTTCCCTACCCTTCTGAGCCACAGGGCCAGACTGTTCCAGAGGCGCGGCCACTGTTGCTTCCCCCAGCTAGGCCGTTCCCCCCAACAGTACTCAAACAGGAGTATTTATTGTTAAGGGGGACAGCCAAAGGGGTACTCTCTAGCATCAGATTCCTGCTCTTCCCTCTCCTGACTGTTACCTACTTATCTGTCTCCCGACGCCCCGGTGTGACTACCTGCTCCTCTCTATCACCTCCTCACTCTCCCTGACCAGACGAAGGTCAATGAGCTGCATCTCCAGTTCCCTAATACGGTCTCTAAGCAGCTGCAGCTTGACACACCTGGCACAGATGTGGTTGACCGGGAGGCTGGCAGTCTCCAGGACTTCCGACATCAGACACCAAGCACAGAACACCAGCCTCACATACATACTTCCTGACTGTATTCAACACAGGCAACCTACCACGCCTCCACCAGTTACCGCCAAAGTCCCATTGAGCTAAAGCCTTCCTACTCTGTCTCCCTCTATTCTGTTGCCCGCTCTATAAAGCTGTCTCCTTTTAAACTCTTCTTGCTGTTCTAACTGGCTGACGTCCACAAGCTTGCGCAGTCATAACATGGACCACTGTTATACCACCATCAACAGCGCTTACCATGCTATTCCTTTTTTTTTTAATTTTATTTTTATTTGGATAAGGAGTTCACAATTATCATGTACTTTTTTCACACATATAACCTTTTCCATTTTTTTATATGTATAAAACTACAATTATTTATACATTCTTAAGTACACATTGAGATGATATAAAAGCAAAATAAACATTTAAATAGATAATTATGTACTGCGGTAAATCTAACCTATTAGGCTAAGTAATGAAATTAGTTGTTAAGAAAAATGGTAATAATAGTTTCCATACAACCCTTCTGGACCATTTCCACTGGTCCAAAATGTTGCATACAAGCCTATATACCAACCATTGTAGGTGTTTATATCCCAATTTGTTCGTGCTTGTTCCTGTCCACAGACATAATTATCCAATCCCTATGTACTTATTTACTTAATTTTTTCATTTTTTTTTATCCCTTTCCCAAATCTTTCCCTTTACTTGTGTTAATTCTCTATTTTCCAAAAAAAAAACAACAAACATTTAGACTAGGGGTGCTTACGTTAGCAATATTACTGTGTTGATGAGAAGAGCAATATAAATCATTAGGAGAGTCATCTAAAGTCTGCTCGCATTGGGGTTATATATTCAATCCATTTATTCCAAATTTGATAAAATGTTTCTTTTTGAGTTCTCAGGGAGTAGATCAACTTTTCCATTTTAAATATTTCCAAGATAATTTCGTACCAATCTTCTAATGTAGGTGGTATTGGATTTAGCCATTTTCTAGTGATTGATTTCTTACTTGCCGCTAAGAGGGCCTGCAGCAACTTTATATCTTCCTTCTGTTCAAGGAACAATACATGCCCCAAATAGAGCGTCTCAAAGTTCAGAGGTATCTGGGACCTAAGTACCTTAACTAATGTTCTATGAATACCTTCCCAAAATAGACTTAATTTAGGGCAATCCCAGAAAATATGAAAATGATTTGCCTCCTTGGAGCCGCACCTTCTCCAACACATCACATTTGTATCTTTATATTTTTCCTGATATGGGGTCTTGAAGTATCTTATAATGTTTTTCCAACAATGTTCTCTCCAAGTCAAAGAATTAGTCGAGGACCATTGAAAGTTGCAGATTTTCCCCCAAGCCTCCTCTGAAAGTACCAACCCCGCTTCTTTCTCCCACTTCTCTTTAATATACAGTGTATTTACATTTTTAGCATGGGAGAGTGCATTATATAGGCGAGAAACTGATTTACTAGGTATTGAACTGCAAGCCGAATTCAGAATCTTGAAAAATTCTAATTCTACTGTTGATAGGTCTGTGTATCTACAACTCTGGTTAATATAGTTTCGTATTTGAAGGTACCTAAAAAAGTCATTATGTTCTAGGCCATGTTTGTCCTGCAGGATTTGGAAACTTTGTAATACTCTTTTATCTATAAATGAGAGGTAGGTTGTAAGACCTTTCTTTATCCATAGCTCAAATCTTTTATCTCCTCTGTTGGGAAGGAATTTGGTATCATATGCACACCATCTAAAGAGTTTTAGCATACTATGCTATTCCACGCCCATACTTCGAAGACTCTGATCACTTGGCTGTATTTCTACTCCGAGTATAGGCAGAGACTGAAGACTGCACACAGGTAGTGAGGAACAAGAAGGAGCGCTTTGAATCAGTGTTCTGGACTGTATTCAGAGATTCATCTTCGAATCCGGATGAGTATGCCACAGTTGTTACCAACTTCATTAAAACCTATGTGGATGAGTGTGTGCCTACGAAAACTTGCTGTTCATTACCAAAGCAAAGCCATGGATGAATCAGGTTTGTTGTCTGCTGAGGGCTAGATTTGTGGCATTTAAATCTGTTGACCCAGGTCTGTACAAGAAAACCAAGTATCTCTTGCGGAGGGCTATTTCAAGAGCGAAGAAACAATTCCGAGGTTGGAGGCCACATCAGATGCACATCAACTCTGGAAGGGCTTTGCAGGCCATTATTTCGACAAAGCGAAACCCAACATCATGAACAGCAGTGATGCTTCACTACCAGATGAGCTCAATACCTTTTATGCATGCTTTGAAAGGGAGAATATAACTACAGCTGTGAAAGTCCCTGCTGTAGCTGGTGACCCTATGATCTTTGACCCAAGAGACTGCATCAGGCTGTTTTTCAGGAGGGTGAACCAAAGGCAGCAAGCCCCAATGGAGTACCTGGTAAAGCTCTGAAAACTTCTGCCAACCAACTAGCGGGTGTATTCAAAGACATTTTCAATCTCTCATTGCTACAGTCGGAAGTTCCCTCCTGCTTTAAAAGGGCAACAATTATACCAGTGCCCAAGAAGAGCAGGGTGAGCTGCCTTAACAAATATCGTCCAGTAGCGCTCATATCTGCGGTGATGAAGTGCTTTAAGAGGCTGGTCATGGCCAGAACCAACTCCTGCCTCAGCAAGGACAAGGACCTAATGCAATTTGTCTAGCTGGCACTTTACAGAACAGATGGAATACAGTGTTGGGAAGTGTGTGGGCATGCACTTTGCTAGAAGAAATGAAAGGGTTGACCATTTTCTAAATGGAGAGAAGATACAAAAAACTGAGATGTAAAGGAATGGGAGTCTTTATGCAGGATTCCCTAAAGGTTAACTTGCAGATTGGCTCTGTGGTGAAGAAGGCAAATGCAATGTTAGCATTCATTTCAAGAGGAATGGAATATAAAAGCAAGGATGCAACTTGACACTTTATAAAGCACTGGTGAGGCCTCACCAAGTACTGTGAGCAGGTTTGGACCCCTTATCACAGAAAGGTTGCGCTGAAACTGGAGAAGGTTCAAAAGAGGTTCACGAAAATGATTCTAGGATTGAATGCCTTGTCATATGAAGAGCATCTGATGGCTCTGGGCCTGTATTCACTAGAATTCAGAAGAATGAAGGGTGACCTCATTGAAACTTATCGAATGGTGAAAGGCCTCGATAGAGTGGATTTGGAGAGGATGTTGCCTGTGGTGGGAGAGTCCAAGACCAGAGGACACATCCTCAGAATAGAGGGGCGTCCTTTCAGAATGAAGATGAGGAGGGATTTCTTTAGCAACAGAGTGGTGAATCTGTGGAATTCTTTACCACAAACAGTTTTTATGTATATTTGAGGCAGAGGGTGGTAGACACTTGATTGGTCAAGGCATGAATGGATACGGGGAAAGGCAGGAAATTGGGGCTGAGAGGAAAATTGGATCAGGCATGATGAAAAGGAGCAGACTCGATGGGTCAAATGGCCTAATTCTGCTCCTATATCTTATGGTCTTAATAGGGGTTACATACCTCATGGATATCTTGTGACTGTCTTATGAGGATGATGTAATGGTCTTGCGGAGGTCACATGATGCAAATTTTCCCGCCGATGTGAGGTCACATGATGACCTGTTCTCAACCAGGGTAGACCCCTGGTGACACAGTTAGTTTTCCAGTTGAGTTTTAAGTTTAGTTCGTCAGTTACTCCATATTGCTGTGTATTTTTTTTGACGCAGTTTCATTTTAAAACAGGGTTTTACTTTCTATTGTAAGGTACAGAAGTGTTGGGCCAGTAGTTTCACCAATCGCTGCCAGGTTTGTTGATGTATCTTTTCAGTAGTACTGGAGAGTGAAGACCGGAACCTGAAGGAGACGTTTGGCGGTTTTGGAGAGGATCGACCATTATTGAATTCGTTCAAGTAAGAGTGATCTGCATGAGATAACCTCTGCTAAAAGCAGCAGAAAAGGTTTGCAGTATCTAATCTACAGAGGAAAAAGGTCAGTGCCTTTAAACTGTTTTATTTCCGTCGTCGTGAGTCCTGTGGACAAGGCAGGTTCCAGCTGGGATCACCAGTAACGTTGAGTCTTCGAGGAATTCTTTACTTCAAGAAAGTCTCTCCTAATTGACTGTATAAATCTCTTGGACTGTCAAATTTACCATTCTAAGAACTGTTTTCTAACTTACCACTTTAAGACTGTGTTCGTATTTACCTGTACGGGGTCTTTCTTTTGTTACATTTAAAATGGCGACTTTGTTAGGTTAATCTGGGGAATGCGGCTTTGTTATGCTTTAATGCTGAAGAGAGTTTGCACTAGCAGTTTGTTTTACTTTAAATTGAGATAGCAGCCTTCTATTAGCCAATGGGTGGTTATGTATCGTTTTGTTTTCGGATACCATGCTGTATGATATGACTGTGGACGGGGTTTTGGCGGGGAGTCGGAGGAGAGACGGGGAGGACTGCGGACGTGTGGAGAGGCTCCGGTCGATCACTCAGGGTGGTCCCGAGCCGTGAGTTGACGGAATTCGGGTGGTCGTCTGAAGTTGAATTGAGCTCCAACGGTAGCGCGCGAAGAACTTGGACTTTGATAAGTGTTGGCGCCTTTTTTTTTTCATTACTTTCCTCTCTGTATCAAATGTATATTAATGTCATAGAATTAGTAATATCTATAAAGTGTATTTGTTAAAATTTACTGGGTGTGCTGGCTGATGATTGATGTTGTGATTGATTCGGGCGGCGACCAACCCTATGGGGAGTGTTGAGGCAGGTGCTGGGCTGGATTTCCCCTAGACATACACGAGCCAATATAACGGAACGTTACATACCGCTTTAAGAACTAGTACTGAGTTTAGAGGTTTGTTAAATGGCCGTACAGCAGTTTACTTCCGGTTAAGGTTTTCGTTTGTTTACCTTTTTACTAATTTTGAGTAGAGTTTAATAAATGTTTATTTGTTTATAAAACCTGACTCATTTCTATATTCATTGTTGCCGGTCATGTGAGAACAGGTCTATAGCAGATGCAATCTTATTGACTCTTCACACTGCCCAAGGTCATCTGAACAATACAAACACCCATGTCAGGATGCTGTTCACTGACTATGGCTCAACGTTTAACACCATCATTCCTACAGTCCCGATCAAAAAGCTACAGAACCTGGACCTCCGTACCTCCCTCTGCAATTGGATCCTCTGCTTTCTAATCGGAAGACTTCAATTGCACAGATTTGTAATAACATCTTTTCCTCACTGATCTCAAGGATGTGTGCTTAGCTCACTACTCTGCTCCCTCTATACCCAAGACTGCATGGCTAGTCATAGCTCAAAAGCCATCTATGAATTTGCTGATGATACAATAATTGCAGGCAGAATCTCAGATGGAGATGAGAGGGCGTACAGGAGCGAGACATATCAACTAGTTGAGTGGCGTCGCAGCAACAACCTTGCTCTCAACATCGTACGACCAAAGAGCTGAGTGTGGACTTCAGAAAGAGTATGACGAGGGAACATGAACTAATCCTCATCGAGGGATCAGAAGTGGAAAGACTGAGCAATTTCAAGTTCCCAGGTGTCAAGATCTCTGAGGATCTAACCTGGTCCCAACATATCGATGCAGTTATAAAGATGGCTATATTTCATTAGGAGTTTGAGGTGATTTGGTTTGTCACCTAAAACACCCAAAAACCTCTATAGATGTACTGTGGAGAGCAATCTGACAGGCTGCATCAGTGGTATGGGAAGGTGGGGGGAGGGTGCTACTGCACAGGATCGAAAGCCACAGAAAGTTGTACAATTTTAAAGTTAGCTCCATCATAGATACTAGCCTCTGTTACATCCAAGCAATCTTCAAGAAGCAATGCCCCAGAAACGTGTTCATTATGAAAGATCCCCACCAGAACATGCCCTCTTCTCATTGTTACCGCAGGAAGGAGGTACTGAAGCCTGAAGGCACACATTCAGCGATTCAGGAACAGCTTCTTCCCCTCTGCCATCTGATTTCTGAACTGAAATTGAACCCACGTACAGTACCTCACTTTTTTATTATTCCTATTTTTGCACTCTTTTTAATTTAACTACTTAAATTCATATCTCCTTAATATAATTCATATTTATTGATTTTTCTATATTTATCATGTATTGCAATGCACTGCTGCCACTAAGTAAACAAATTTCACAACTTATGCCAGTGTTATTAAACCTGATTGACTGTGTACATTTTAATTCTGCCCACACAAATATTGATTTGATTTAGTTTTTTACTGTTTACTCCTCCATATAGTATTCTTTTTTGACATTTAGAAACTTTTCATTTCATTACTTTTGAAAGCATCTTTGCTTTATGGATTCTTTTTTACATGTGTCTAAGACTTTAATACAAAGTACCATTCTCCATGAAAATGGAACAGAAAAGCTGTACAAAGAAACAACAGTATTATAGTTGAGGAATAGAACATTGACTAATAAATGGCCATAGTAATAAGGAATGAGAACTGGTTATTTTTCTGCTACTTTGCTTGGGTTAGCAGATTTTAGAACTTCTACGCAAGTAGTTTTTTCATCCTGTGAGCCAAAGGCACCTTTTGCTCCTACATCTCCGGAGAGGAAGTGTGTAAGAGAGGGTGCTCCAGAAGACGCTGTCAAGACACCTGGGGTTCCCTCTGGCATTCTATTAGATCAGTTGATTGGTTGGTAAGTATTCTTCCCATCTGTATTTTAGTGAAGTGGTTTATGAGTAGTCTTTACATAATTCTAATAAAGTAGTTTTAATAATCTTTAACACATGTCATAATCATACTTTGTTGATCCCGGGGGAAATTGGTTTTTGTTACAGTTGCACCATAAATAATAAATAGTAATAGAACCATAAATAGTTAAATAGTAATACGTAAATTATGCCAGTAAATTATGAAATAAGTCCAGGACCAGCCTATCAGCGCAAGTCTGACCCTCCAAGGGAGGAGTTGTAAAGTTTGATGGCCACAGGCAGGAATGACTTCCTATGATGCTCTGTGTTGCATCTCGGTGGAATGAGTCTCTGGCTGAATGTACTCCTGTGCCCACCCAGTACATTACGTAGTGGATGGGAGACATTGACCAAGATGGCATGCAACTTAGACAGCATCCTCTTTTCAGACACCACCGTGAGAGAGTCCAGTTCCATTCCCACAACATCACTGGCCTTACGAATGAGTTTGTTGATTCTGTTGGTGTCTGCTGTACCATGCCTCCTTTGTTTGTAAATATTTCTTGCAAAAGAACCAGGAATAACTTAGAATATTTTGCTGCACCTTATTATTCAGAGGCTGATCCCAGAAATCAGCAGAATGCTGTGACATTCCAAAGTGAAGTTTGATAAGGCAGCTCATTTCCCATTCTCAAGGGAACTGACTTTGGATTTGGTGCAAGGAACTCAAGCTGTTTTCACTAGGTTGCTCTTAACCAATTCATGTCATAAGACCTGTGGTATTGTAGAGCTAGGAAATGTATTTTGCAGGATGTGAAGCAACCTTTTAATACCATGACAAAAAACATGTTTAGTCTTCCTCATTATTAGTGAACTGCAGTTTTCAAATCTAATGTGTGTTAGAACTGGAGAACACCAGCAAAAACATGTCATTTGACTCTCCAAAAGACAGGACATGGAATACAAATGCCATTTAAAAATGAGTTTGTATTAAAAATGAGATCAGTTGAGTGTGGCAACAATGTCCAGACAACAAAACGCAGAGTGGCAATTCTACATCAGATAGAAGCTTTATATCAAAATACTGCCAGTTTTCATTTCAGTCTCATTCCATGAGTCCAAACTGATTTGAATCCAGTTTCAAGTGCACATTCGTCTAGTATGAATTCTCTTCAATTAATACACCTTGGTTTGGAAAGCAGTACGAAGTGGGAAATAACAGGCATTATTGCCTTTTCTGGTTGGTTACATAATGTATTAAGGATGGTATCTATTAGATACTATAATTCATCAAGCAGAAGTTGCCTAACAATTGGTTTATTGAGATAGGCAAACAAAGTGAGAATAAAGAATTAAACTTTACCCTAGTTTGGCAGAAGAAACGTGCATCTTCTACGTTAACAGTACAAATATGAAAGTCACAAAGAAGTTAATTGAAGGGCTGTAATCTAAATCCACTCACCCTCTGACTGCCTCTGCACACAAGGTGACATCTGGTATTTAAGATCACCAACTGGAATTAGAACTGTCACCAATAACAGTAGACACTGAAACATGTTGGCATTTCTTAAAGTAAATTACCTCACACTTTCCAAGGGAACACAAAATTCATTTAGCTATTACAGCTGCCTGCACCAAAGTGAATAGCAACAAACACAAAATGCTGGAGGAACTCAGCAGGCCAGGCAGCATCTATGGAAGGAAAAAGTACAGTCCATGTTTCGGGCCGAGACCCTTCGGCAGGACTGGAGGAAAAAGCTGAGGAGTAGATTTAAAAAGTGGCAGGAGGGGAGAGAGAACCACCAGGTGATAAGTGAAACCTGAAGGGGGAGGGATAAAGTAAAGAGCTGGAAAGTTGATTGGTGAAAGAGACAGAAGGTCATGGAAGAAAGAAAAGGAAGGAGTACCACCAGAGAGAGGCGATGGGAGAAGAGCAAGGAGATAAGGCAAGAGAGGGAAAAGGGAATGGGAAATGGTGAAGGAGAGGTGGGGAGGGGAGGTATTACTAGAAGTTTCAGAATTTGATGTTCATGCCCTCAGGTTGGAGGCTACCCAAACGGAATACAAGGTGTTGTTCCTCCAACCTAAGGGTGGCCTGATCACGACAGTGGAAAACGCTATGGATAGACATATCAGAGTGGGAATGGGAAGTGGAATTAAAATGGGTGGCCACTGGGAGATCCCACTTTTTCCGGCAGATGGAGCGTACAGGCTTGGTAAAGTGGTCTCCCAATCTACGTTGGGTCTCACTGATATACAAGAGGTCACACCCAGAGCACTGGACATAGTATATGACCCCAACAGTCTCACAGGTCAAGTGTTACCTCATCTGGATAAACTGTTTTGGTCCCTGAATGGCAGAGAGGGAGGAGGTGTAGGTGCAGGTGTAGCACTTGTTCCGCTTGTCAGAGGGGAGGGATGAATGGACAAGGGAGTCACGTAGGGAGTGATTCCCTGCGGAAAGCAGAAAGTGGTGGGGGTGGGGAGGGAAAGATGTCCTTGGTGGTGGGATCCTGTTGGAGATGGCGGAAGTTTCAGAGAATTAAGTGCTGGATGAGAAGGCTGGTAAGATGGTAGGTAAGGACAAGAGGAAACCTATTCCTGGTAGGGTGAGGTAAGAGCAGACACGTGAAATGGAAGAGATATGGTTGAGGGCAGCGTTGATGATGTTGGAAGGGAAACCCCTTTCTTTGAAAAAGGAGGACATTTCCTTCATTCCAGAATGAAAAGCCTCATCTTGAGATTAGATGCAACAGAGACGGAGGAATTGAGTGAAGGGGATGGCGTTTTTACAAGTAACAGGGTGGGAAGAGGTATAGTCCAGGTATTTGTGAGAATCCATGGGTTTTTAAATAGACATCAGTAGATAAGCTGTCTCCAGAGATAGAGACAGAGAGATCGAGAAAGGAGAGGGAGGCGTTGGTGTCGGGGGTGTCTTGTTTGCTGCAATAGTCACAGAAGCTTGGGTTTTCAGGAAAAGACTAGAGAACATTTTTTTAAAACTGTAAGGGAAGTGAGGGAATAAAGATGGTTAAGAAAATGGAGAGAAATCACAGGTATTTCACCTCAACAGGACCTGTTCGTTTTGACCTGTGGGCACCTATCAATATCAATCCTATCTTCAAAATAATCAAATGATGCAATAAGGAAGCAATAAACATATTTCTAAATGGATGAATTATTAAATAATCTTTCAGGAGGACCAGTACTTGGAAGTGAAAAAGATCAGCCATATCATGTGACGTGGCACTGACACTTACCCACAATAGGGCCGACAGAATACCCGTATTTCATAAGTTGTTCTCTCAAGTTTTCGTTTGTCATCTGAGTCATATCAATAAAATTGTTCATTGTTGTATTAGCTTTGTCTGTCTTCTTTGTGGATTTCTGTGTAAGAAAGGCACAATTAAAGGTCAGAAATGGACGCAAATGGAGTTTCCATTATTCTTTAAATAATCAGCTGAAGTATTGAGATAAAGCATATGTGTTAGCTCTTAAATCCCGAGTAAACCTTTCTTTACTGCTACCTTCTTTTCTACTGTCTTCACTTTATCCGTGGCCAAGCTTTCATCCACAATGACACAGGAGTCCCATACACTGTCACCCTCAACTAAACCCTACTCCTTCTTTGAACCTGAGGTGAGAGCTACCTGTTTCCTTATTTGATGATGCTTTTCCTCATCCTTTGTCTTTCATTTAATTTGCAATATTCTCCCTTCAGAATATCCTAGGACTATAGAAATGAAGCTAGATCTTAACAGTGGATAAGAATTAAACTCCATATCGAGGGTATAGAAAAGACATCAAACTATGAATAAACACAAGAGATTCTGCAGATGCTGGAAATCCAGAGTAATGCATAATAGACATTTTAGTCAGAGACCCTTCATCAGGACTACTCTCATTGGTTCTAATAATGGGATCAACCACTCTCAGTTATCCTGTTGAATTCCTCCAGCATTTTGTATATGTTTCTCAAGATTTCCAGCATTTGTAGAATCTTGTGTTTAGATACTCAGAACTTTTGACTGATCTCCATCTTAAATGGACCACCTCTGACCTTTAAAAAGCAACCTCCCAGTTCTAGATCATCTCAATCAAATCTCCCGCCCTGCTCTCATTGGGTTTTTGATATAACCAAGAAAGTCAATCAAGTTCATAAAACATGATATCCCAAACAGAACACTGTACTTAGACTTTCCAGATGCACAGAGGACACCGTATCTGTCAGAATTTCTTCAGCAACTTGCCTACCACAGATTTTGGACTTATTGGCTTTTTGCTTCCAAGTTTTCTATGCCACCTTCTGTGCCGGTGGTATCTGCACCCAGACTTCGAAACAAGAGGTCCCAGGTTTGAATCCAACCCGCTCCTTGCATACTTCCCATCCGAGCGTCGAGCTAGCAACTCAACCTCATAAAACAGACAAACACTAAAGAAACGGCAAGGTTGCCACCCAAAGAGCCAAACAAGGTGTGGGAGGAACTTTACCTTTTTACTTTTCTTAAGTGAGGATACATTAAGATACTTTATTGGTGATGACAAAGTGACCCACTGCAATTACTGAGTCTAACATCAGACTTGGGGAATGAACAATGCTATGCAAAAGTCACTCACTACCGTGAGGCAATATAATTTGGAAATAACATCAAGTTGGCGAGCACAGCTGAGATTATCTTTTGCTATGTAGTCTCCAAGCCAAGGACACGGGAACAAATGCCACAGTGTGAATTGCTGTCATGCTCTTCAACTGCAAAGCAATTTCGCTGATGCACAAGGTTTATGGATTAGGAAATAGTTACGGAAGTGGGAATATGAGGGAGAGGGATGGGATTTGGTGATCAGGGCTCATGGAAGGAAAGTGGCGTAGGAATTCAGGGGGGGATTGGGAATGGGTTAAAGCATGGAAGTTGAATAAATACTTAGGGAATATTTTAAAGAGCTGATCATGGATACTGTGGCCCCTCACAATGCAGGGGGTCAGAAGGTGCATCACAGACAAAGCACCAACCTTACACTATTGTCAAATGTACCGAAGTACATTGAAAAGTTTGTTTACACAGATCAAATTATTATAAAGATAAAATTAGCTCTAAATATCACATGTACATCAAAGCACAGTGAAATGCGTTGCTTACATCAATAATCACAGTCCGAGGATGTGTTGGGGGCAGTCTGAAAGTGCCGCCCTGCTTCTGGCACCAACATAGCATTCCCACAACTTACAAACTTTAACCCGTACGTCTTTAAGATGTGGAAGGAAACCAGAGTACCCGGAGGAAACCCACACAATCATGGGGAGCACATGCAAATTCCTTACAAACACTGGTAAGAACTGAGCCCAGGTTGCTATAATAGTGATACGCTAACTACTGTGGTATCATACTGCACTTTGCAGTAGTACAAGACAATAACAGAATAAAGTGAAAAAGTTAGAGAAAATGCAGTACAAGGTGGTAAAAACAGGATGACTTGCACCATCTAGACACCATCTTCTCACTACTACCATTGGGCAGGAGGTACAGGAGCCTTAGGACCCACACCAGCAGGCTCAGGGACAGTTATTACCCTACGAGCATCAGGTTCCTCAACCGGCATGGATAACTTCACTCACCTCAACTCTGACCTGATCTCACAATCTACAGATTCTCTGTCAAGGACTCAACCACTCACTTTCTCAGTATCGTTTATTTACTTACCCGTCTTTATTTATGTAAAGTATCTCATAAATTCTATTGTACTTCTTTCTTTTCTTGTAAACACCTGTATGAAAATGAATCTTAAGGTAGTGTATGGTAAAATACGTTCTTGATAATAAATTTAATTTGACTTTGAATATCTTAACAAGGTAGATTGAGAGGTCAAAAGTCCATCTTAACATATCAGGGAAGCATTCAATCATCTTATAACAACGGGATAAAAGCTGTCTTTGAGCTTGTCTGAGGCCTTGGAGTGGAAATTGGGGGTAAAGGAAGGATTGCATTGTGATTGTCACAGCTGTGAAATCCAAATTACACTGCCAAATCTTAATATAATTTTCAATCCGTATTGAGTAAGTTAATTTGTTTCTTTCACTTTCCCCTCACAAATTCCACAACAGCAAATTTTGTTCTATTTCAGATTTTTGGGTACCAATATGTTAAATCTACAAGGGCAAGTTTCCATGATCTGAATGTCTATAAGGCGGGGATCTAACAGTTAGGTTAGCCAGATGAAGTAAAAAGGATTTATAGAGCACCACAACACAGAAACAAGCCTTTCAGCTCAACATACTGAACTGTTATTTTGCCTAGTCTCATAGACCTGCACCTGAAACATAGCCCTCCATACCCCTCCGCCCATATGGTTTTTTAAAATTCAAAGTTCTCTATGCCTTAGCTCACTCCAAAGTATCATCCCACTGTCCCATCTCTTCACACTCATCATTTATAAAAACTTCTATTAAGTCACCCTCTCCCCCCATCTCAGGTAAGAAAAAAGTCTGAAGTTCTTTAAACTACCTTGTAACTGTAGACTCTTACATGATTGCTAAAAGCAACAGTAACTGTACACAATGCTCCAGTAGAGTACTGATCAGTGTTTCATAGGGTTTCAGCATATCATCCTTGCTGTTACACTCCAAAATTCTGTACATTCATAGCACCTTTACTTTCTTAGAAATTGTGAAAATATGACGACATCTAAAATGTGGACAAACTTTTATAGATCTGTGGCAGATAGTATATTGACTGATTGCATCATGGTTTGGTATGGAAACACCAATTCACTGGAAAGGAAAAACCTACAAAAAGTAGTGAATGTGGCCCAGTCCAAAGTGGGCAAAGCTCTCCCTACCTTTGAGCACATCTACATGGAATACCTTTGCAGGAAAGCAGCATCCATCATCAAGGCTCCCCACTATCCAGACCATATACTCTCTTTTTGCTGCTGCTATCAGGAAGGTGGTACAGGAGCCTCAGGACCTGCACTACCAGGTTCAGGATCTCCCTTAAACATCAGGCTCTTGAACCAGTGTGGATAACTTCATTCGCCCCATCACTATACTATAGATTCCATAACCTATGGAATCACTTTTAAGGACTCTTCCTCTCATGCTCTCGATGTTTATTGGTTACTTATTTATTATTTCCTTTTTAAATTTCTTTTTGTAATTGCAGAGTTTGTTGTCTTTTGCACATTACTTGTTTGTTCATCCTGTTGGGTCAGGTCTTCCACTGATTCTATTGTGTTTCTTGTATTTACTGTGAATGCCCATAAGAAAATGATTCTTGGGATTGTATACAGTGACATATGTACTTTGATCATAAAGTTACTTTGAACTTCTTTGAATTTTCTCAACCTGTCTTGTCATGTGCAATAATCTGTGTATCAGTGCTGCATGTTCCCTGACACCCCTTTAGGACAGTATCCTTCGTTCCATATCAGATCTCCTCGTTCTTCCGACCAGAATACATTACCTCTTTTTTTTTTGCCACATGAAATTTCATCTGCCAGGTGTCTGCCCATTCTACAAGCCCATTTATATTCTATTGCAGTCTATTGCTGTCCTCTCCATAGTGCTGCCGAGCTTTGAGTCAACTGCAAATTTAGAAACTCTGGCTTTCACTCCCAACCAAATCTGTCACGAATAAAAATTTAATAAACAACACTGACTGTACCACCGAGCACAGATGAATGCCACAATTCTATCTTTTTCCAAATAAAAACTGTCATGGAAGGAGTTGAAAGGAATTTGTAGAAATCACTATAGGGAAAGTTAGTGGGGAAATTGGATTACTCTTTGAGCTTTTACAGATTCAGTAGGCTTTCTTCATTCTCGTAAAGATAGAATAATCATTCATCAACGCAAACATGAGGAAATCTGCAGATGCTGGAATTTCAAGCAACACACATAAAAATTGCTGGTGAACGCAACAGGCCAGGCAGCAACTATAGAAAGAGGTACAGTCGACGTTTTGGGCTGAGACCCTTCGCCAGGACCAACTGCAAGAAGAGATAGTAAAAGATTTGAAAGTGGGAGGGGGAGGGGGAGATCCAAAATGAGAGGAGAAGACAGGAGGGAGAGGGATGGAGCTAACAGCTAGAAAGTTGATTAGCGGGGGCGTCACGTGATGACGTGGGATTGAGACGTGTAAATCCAGCTCTCCCGCAACAAGTCAGTAAAGTACCGTTTAAACAAAACAAAGTTAGTAAATATTTTCTGAAAACTATTTATAAACTTTGTAAGATTACTTTACGATATGCCTCCTAAACCACAACAAAAGAAGTCTGCTGTTGCGAAGCAGCCACGAGACGGGAAGAAAAAAGGGCCTACTGCAACGATGGAGCCTCGGACTCAGGTTGGATCTCCTTCGGTAGAACAGGGAGCAATGGCGGTGGCAACGGCTTCTTCGAAGAAGACACCGGAAATGCGCATGCGCAAAGAAGAGCGCATGCGCAAATCGCCACAACACAAACTACAAGAACCGACAGCCACTGCAATTGAAAATGACTCAGAGTCAGAATCGGATTCTGCAGAGAACACAGATGAAGAAGAGGAGGAAGAATTGGAAGCGATTGGAAGTAAAGGAGATGATAGAGACATGAGAGAGGCTATATTGCAATTAACGGCTGAATTAAGAAAAGTAAGAGGAGAGCTTAGAGATACGAAGATGTGCTATGATAAAGTTATGGCAAGACAGGACAAAATGGATAAGAAGCTTCAGAAGATGGAAAGAGCAATGGGGCATATGAATGATAGAGTGGAAAAAACAGAAAATGATTTGCTTGTCTGGAATTTGGAAAGAAACCAACTCTTGGAGAAAGTGGACATGCTGGAAAATTTTAGTAGATGTAATAATATTAAAATTGTTGGTCTTAACGACGGTATGGAGGGAGATAAACCAATAGAATTTTTTCAAAGATGGATCCTGGATGTTTTGCAAATGGAAGAGGAGATTCGATCAATTGAAATTGAGCGGGCACATAGAGCTTTAAGACCAAAACCAAAAGATGACCAATATCCACGATCGATTTTAATAAAATTCTTAAGATTTCAAGACAAGGAAAGGATTCTACAGGCAGCTGCTCGAGCTGCCAAAGATAGAAAAAGGCCATTGATAATTGAAGGGAATAAAGTTTTTTTCTATCCTGATATAAGTTACGAACTTTTGAAGAGAAGGAAGAAATTCAATCCAGTGAAAAAAACCCTATGGGATCATGGTTATCAATTTACACTGCGTTATCCTGCAACCTTGAAGATTTTTTTGCCTGGTGGAGAAAAAAGATTTTTTGATGATTACCAGAAAGCAGAGCAGTTTGTGCGAGATTCTCTGAAAACTCACCAGATACAAGAACAAACCCAGGAGAGCGAGATAGATTGAAGATGAAGATTGGGTTAAAGAATGGACTTGATGGATTTTTGAAGCTGGATGAATGTATAAATATATTATTAATTATAGAGGGGGGTAAGAAAGGTTAAAACTGGAGGAATATTAGTTGGGAATAGTAATACTAATTTTGTCTATATATATATATATATATATATTTATATATAAATATGGCTTTTGCCACGACCCATAAAATGGAGGGGGGTAGTGTTGTGTATCCTTTCATTCACAACATTCGTGGGGGGTATTTTGTTCTTTCTTTTTTTGTACTTTTTCTATCTTCTTTTTTCTTTCTGCCTGGAAGGTTGGGAGGGAGACACATAGCAACATGGTGAAGTTTAAAAAAATTCCCCAAGGAACTATGAAAGTTGAGAAGATAAATAATGTTTTAGATTTGAGTAACTTTGTTAAGAATAATGACTAATTTATTGAATTTTTTGAGTTTTAATGTTAACAGGCTTAATGGACCAGTGAAAAGAAAAAAAATCTTAACATATATTAAAAAAATGAAGATAGATTTAGCTTTTTTACAGGAAACGCACCTAACGGAAACAGAACATCAGAAACTAAAGAGAGATTGGGTGGGTAGTGTTGTTGCGGCTTCATTTAATTCAAAAGCGAGGGGAGTAGAAATTTTGATCAATAAAACGTTACCAATTAGAATACAAAATATAATAACTGATTCTGCGGGGAGATATGTGATTACACATTGTCAACTTTTTTCTGAACTATGGACTTTTATGAATATTTATGCACCAAATGAAAATAATGCAAAATTCATACAAGAAGCTTTTCTGAATTTGGCGGATGCGCATGAAAAAATATTAATTGGAGGAGACTTTAATTTTTGCTTAGACCCAGTCTTAGATAGATCAACCAAGGCTGTTATAAAATCGAAGGTAGTAAATTTAACTTTATCATTGATGAAGGATTTAAATCTGATTGATATATGGAGAAGAATCAATCCTAAAGAAAGAGACTATTCGTTCTACTCCCATAGACATAAAACTTTCTCAAGGATAGATTTGTTTCTATTATCAATGCATATTCAACACAGAGTGAAAAATATGAAATATAAAGCAAGAATATTATCAGATCATTCCTCTTTATTAATGACAATAATAATGGCTGATAAGGAAGAAGTGGCTTATAGATGGAGATTTAATTCAACATTATTAAAACGTCAAGATTTTTGTGATTTTATGAAAAAGCAGATTCAATTTTTTTTGGATACAAATTTTCATTCAGTGGATGATAAATTTATATTATGGGATGCGATGAAAGCATGTCTTAGGGGCCAGATAATAAGTTATACGTCTAAAATTAAGAAAGAATATATGGCAGAACTAGATCAATTGGAAAAAGAGATTACAAAAATAGAAAAAGAATCTCAAAGATATATGTCAGAAGAAAAACAAAAACAACTTGTCAATAAGTTACAATATAATACGCTTCAGACATATAGAACGGAAAAAGCAATTATAAGAACTAAACAAAGGTATTATGAGTTAGGTGAGAGAGCACATAAAATTCTTGCCTGGCAGTTGAAAACAGAACAAGCTTCCAAAACAATAAATGCAATTAGAACAAGGGCAAATAAAATATCTTATAAACCTCTTGAAATAAATGAAACTTATAAAAATTTCTATTCTGAATTATATCAATCAGAATCCCAAAATGATGTTAATGAGATAGAAAGGTTTTTATCACAAGTTTCTCTTCCAAAATTGAATTTGGAAGAACAGAAGGGATTAGATATGCCTTTTACATTAAAAGAAGTTGAAGAAGCTTTAGGATCACTCCAAAGTAATAAACCTCCAGGAGAAGATGGTTTTCCACCTGAATTTTATAAAAAATTTAAAGATTTATTATTTTCTCTTTTTATGGAACTAATACATCAAGCAGAAAAAATACATAAACTTCCAGAATCTTTTTCAACAGCGATTGTAATAGTATTGCCAAAAAAAGAGAGATCCTATGAAACCAGCAGCATATAGGCCTATTTCTTTATTGAATACGGATTATAAAATAATAGCAAAAATTTTATCGACTAGATTATCTAAATATTTACCAAAATTAATACATATGGATCAAACAGGATTTATTAAAAATAGACAATTGGCAGATAATGTAATTTGGCTACTCAGTATAATTCATTTGGCACATAAAAGGGATGAGAAGAGTATAGTAGTAGCTTTGGATGCAGAAAAAGCATTTGATAGATTAGAATGAGATTTTTTATTTAAAGTACTAGAAAAATATGGGTTAGGAACATCTTTTATAAATTGGATTAAAACTTTAAATTCTAACTCTAAAGCTAAAGTAGTGACAAACTCTCAAATTTCAACACCATTCCAGTTAAAAAGGTCAACTAGACAAGGTTGTCCACTATCACCCGCTTTATTTGTATTGGCGATAGAGCCATTAGCAGAACTAATTAGAATTGATCCAGATATTATGGGTTTTAGAGTTAATCAGGAGGAATATAAAATTAATCTTTTTGCCGATGATGTTTTGATCTATTTAACAAATCCACAACATTCGTTACATAAATTATCTTCTAGATTGGATGAACATGGGAAGGTATCAGGTTACAAAATAAATTGGGATAAAAGTGAAATTTTACCTCTTACTAAAGGAGATTATAGTCAATGTCGATTAGTAACCCAATTTAGATGGCCGGTAAATGGTATAAAGTATTTAGGTATAAGACTTGATAATGAGCTAAAGAATTTATATAAATTTAATTATTTACCACTATTGAAAAAAATTCAAGAAGATCTTGACAAATGGATGATATTACCAATAACATTAGTAGGTAGAATCAATGTTGTAAAAATGAATATATTTCCTAGATTACAGTATTTGTTTCAAACATTACCAATACAATTGCCACAGAAATTTTTTCAAGAGTTAAATAAATCTGTGAGAAAATTTCTTTGGAAAGGTAAAATGTCAAGAATATCATTGGAAAAATTGACATGTAAATTTGGGTTAGGAGGGTTACAACTTCCAAACTTTAAAAACTATTATAAAGCAAATCAACTTAGATTTATTGCATCTTTCTTCGATGATCGAAAACCAACATGGATTAAAATAGAACTAGACAAGATAGGAGAAAATAGACCTGAAGATTTTATATATAAATGGGAATCTAAATCGATATGGGAAAAGAAAGCATCTCCTATATTAACACATTTGATTGATCTATGGAATAAGATAAATGTTGATAATGAAACACAGAAATCTCTATTAGCAAGGAGACCTTTGTTCCAAAACAGACTTATTCCTTTTACAATGGACAATCAACTTTTATATAATTGGTACCAAAAAGGGATTAAATTTATAGGAGATTGTTTTGACCGAGGTATATTGATGTCATTTGAACAATTAAAGGATAAATATAAAATATCTAATAATACTTTCTTTTGTTACTTTCAATTAAGGGCTTACCTAAAAGGTAAGCTGGGTCAAACAATGTTTTTGCCAAAACCTAATGAAATTGAAATTTTAATTCAAAAAGGGAAAATTAAAAAAATTATTTCTTGTATGTATAATTTGATTCAAGAACAGACAATTAAACAAGGAACCCACAAGTCAAAGCAAAAATGGGAAACAGATCTGAGTATTATTATTGATGAAACAAATTGGTCAAGACTTTGTCTTGACAGTATGACAAATACAATAAATGTTCGACTTAGATTAGTACAATATAATTTTTTACACCAATTATATATTACACCGCAAAAAATAAATAGATTAAATTCAAATCTATCTGATAAATGTTTTCGGTGTAATCAAGAAATTGGTACTTTTTTACATTCTACTTGGTCTTGTTTTAAAATTCAACCCTTTTGGATAAATTTAAGAATCTTATTGGAACAAATTACTGCAACTCAACTTTCACATAACCCTGTATTATTTTTATTAGGTGATATTGAAGGGATAAAACCGAAACTTAAATTGAATAAATATCAGAAAGAATTTACAAAAATTGCATTGGCAGTAGCTAAGAAGACTATAGCAGTTACTTGGAAATCTGATTCGTATTTAAGTATGGATCGTTGGAATAATGAAATGGCTAGTTCTATTCCACTCGAAAAAATTACTTATAATTTAAGAGATAAATATATGACATTTTTGAATATTTGGCACCCTTATTTACAAAAGATAGGATGGCATATTTAAGTGCTCCGATAAAGACTTTGGTCACTTGGGGAAAGTAACGAATAATTATACCAAATTTATTTTGAATCCCATGGAGCATGTGGAAACCTTCCAATACCCAGGCGGTTCTTTTCTTTGTTTTCTTTTTTTTTTCTTTTTCTTTCTTTTTAGGTAGGACTATATATGGGGGGGGGTAGATTCTATTTTTTCATGTATTCTTTTTGAAAATTCAATAAAAATTATATTACAGAAAAAAAGCAAGTTGATTAGCAAAAGGGATATGAGAGGATCATGGGACGGGAGGCCTAGGGAGAAAGAAAGGGGGAGGAGGGAAGCCCAGAGGATGGGCAAGGAGTATAGTGAGAAGGACAGAGTGAGAAAAAGGACAGAGAGAGAAAAATTTAATAATAAATAAATAACAGATGGGGTACGAAGGGGAGGTGGGGCATTAACGGATGTTAGAGAAGTCAATGTTCATGCCATCAGGTTAGAGGCTACCCAGACGGAATATAAGGTGTTGTTCCTCCAACCTGAGTGTGGTAGAGGAGGCCGTGGATCGACATATCAGAATGGGAATGGGATGTGGAATTAAAATGTGTGGTCACTGGGAGATCCTGCTTTCTCTGGCGGACAGAGCATAGGTGTTCAGCGAAACAGTCTCCCAGCCTGCTTCAGGTCTTGCTAATATATAGCAGGTCGCATCAGGAGCACTGGACGCAGTATATCACCCCAGTCGACTCACAGGTGAAGTGTCGCCTCACCTGGAAGGACTGTCTGGGGCCCTGAATGGTGGTGAGGGAGGAAGTGTAAGGGCATGTGTAGCACTTGTTCCGCTTACAAGGATAAGTGCCGGGAGGGAGATCGGTGGGAAGGGATGGGGGACGTATCGACAAGGAAGTCACGTAGGGAGCGATCCCTGCGGAAAGCAAGGGATCGGGGGGGGGGGGGAGGGAAAGAGCTGCTTAGTGGTGGGATCCCGCTGGAGATGGCAGAAGTTACGGAGAATTATATGTTGGACCCCGGAGGCTGATGGGGTGGTAGGTGAGGACAAGGGGAACCCTATTGCTAGTGGGGTGACAGCAGATATGTGTGAAATGGGAGAGATGCATTTGAGAGCAGAGTTGATGGTGGAGGAAGGGAAGCCCCTTTCTTTAAAAAAGGAGTCTCCTTCGTCCTGGAATGAAAAGCCTTATCCTGAGAGCAGATGCGGCGGAGACGGAGGAATTGCGAGAAGGGGATGGCATTTTTGCAAGAGACAGGGTGAGAAGAGGAATAGTCCAGGTAGCTGTGAGAGTTCGTATGTCTACTATAAGCCTACGGACTCTCACAGCTACCTGGACTATTCCTCTTCTCACCCTGTTTCTACTGATATCTACTATAAGCCTACGGACTTCCAAAACAGGTAACTTCCAGAACAGATCCTGGCAGAACACCATGAGTCACTGACCTCCAGGCAGAATATGCTCCATATACAACTTTCTCCCTTCTGAATCCACATAGCTAATGTCCCTGGATCCCATGTCTAACTTTCTAAACGAACCTACAATGGGGAACCTTTTCAAATTCCTTATTAAGATCTAAATAGGTGCACCGCATACACTCCTCTACCTTTATCAATTTGTTTTGTCATTTCTCAAAGAATTAAATCAGCCTTGTGAGGCATGACCTGTCCCTCACAAAGCCATGCTGACGATCTAAAATCAGACTATACTTCTACAAATGTTCATAAATCCTGCCTCTAAGAATCCTTGCCAATTGCACTGGACAACAAAGGTTTTGCTTCCTGAATACTTTTAGGTGTATCTTGTGGATTTTAGTCTGATCATGAAAATCACCATGAAATTTCCATACCACACACCATTTTTAAAAAATTGCCTATACTTGTTCTTTCAATTCATAATTCAAGTCAGAATAACTAATACCAAGATTAAGGAAGGCATTTTTGTTGGTCCACAAATCAAACAGGTCAACAATGACAGGCAATTCAAAGAACTTCTAGTGAGACTGGAGAAAATCAGACTGAAGTCATTCAAGGATGTCGATGAAAATTTTCTTGGTAATGACAGAGCACCAAACTACGTGCAGCTGATTGACAAAATGCTTCAAGCATACAAAACCATAAAGTGCAACATGTCACTGAAGGTTCATTTTCCACATTCCTGTTTAGACTTCTTCCCTGCAAATCTTGGCATTGTCAGTGACCAGCATAGTGAATGGTTTCACTGGGACATTGCCCTCATGGAGAAACAGTATCAGGGCAACTGAAACCCATCAATGCTGGCTGACTATTGTTGGACACTTAAGTGAGAAGTCTCAGACACTGAATACAAATGAAAATCAACAAAACACTTTTAGCTTAGTCAAAAGCATCAGTACCATTAGGCAATTAAATGCATTATAGTCAGTAAAAGATAATTTCTTGTTTCTCCTAATTCCTACGTGAAACAAGTAGTCTGAAATTATATTTGTGATCAGCTTCAAGCGGTCTATCATAAAGAAATTCTGAGGAAGCAACACTTTGGGAAAAAAGGAGTTTTTCAGTGTTGTTTGCCCATGATTGATGTAAGACTCACTAGTCTATAGTTCTCATTTGCCACCCTCCAATCATTTGGTACTGTTCCCGTGGCCAGTGAGGATGTAAAGAAGATGTCAAAGGTGCAGCAATCTCTTTGCTTAATTCCCAGTGACCTCAGGTATAGGTCATCCAGCCCAGGGGATTTAACTATCATAATGCTTTTCAGAAGTTCCAGCACTTCCTCTTTTTTAAAGCTGTCATGTTCCAACATATTAACCTGCTCTACACTGGGCCTCACATTCTTCATGATCTCTCTCATTGGTGAATACTGAAACAAAGTATTAAGGACCTCTCCTACCTCCTCCAACTCCAGGCATGTTTCTTCTATCCGATTGGTTTTATCCTCACTCTAGTCATCCTCCTTTCTTTACATATGTGTAGAACACCTTGGGACTTGCCTTAATCCCGCTCACCAAAGCCTTCTCATGTCTCCTAGGTCCATTCTTCAGCTCCTTCCTGGCTACCTTGTAACTCTCCAGAGCCCTGTCTGATCCTTGCTTCCTAAAGTTAAGTAAGCTTTTTCCTTCCTCTTGACTCAATGTTCTTCATCTCTGATCAACTATGCTTCCTTCAACCTACAATTCTTTCCCTGTCTGAATGAGACATACCTATCCAGACTCAATGCCAGTGCTACCTAAACAACCTCCACATTTCCATTGTGCATTTACCTGAGTATCGCTGTTCCCAATTTACGCTCCCAAGTTCTTGTGTAATAGCATCATTAATTTGTACTCCCCCAATTAAGTATTTTCCCATAAGATCTACTTCTAACACTGTCCAAGGACTATGGTAATGGTCAAGGAATTGTGGTCAATGTCTCCGAAACGCTCATCCACCAAGAGATCTGTCACCTGACCTTCAATGGCTAGTACCAAATTCAGAATGGCCTCCTGGACCAACTTAACAAATTCTGCCCCCATCTAAAACTTTTGCACCAAAGGAAGTGTCATTTAATATTAGGGAAGTTGAAGTCAGCCATGACAACAACCCTGTCTCCCAATCTGCTCCTCAGTATTTCTGTATTAGAAGGTCTGTAGAATACTCCCAATAGTGATCACTCTATCCCTGTTTCTGACTTTGACCCATACTGACTCAGTAGGTGACCCCCTCCAGGATGTCCCCCCCCCGCCATTTTGCAGCTGCGATAGTATCCTCGATTAGCAATGCCACTCCCCAACCTCCTTTACCTCCCTTTTGTAACATCTAATCCCTGGAACATCCAGCAGCCATTCCTGCCCTTGACAGTCAAGTTTCCATAATAGCTACATCATAGTTCCATGCACTGATCCATACTCTCAGTTCATCGTTCTTGTTCTGGCAATCACTACAAATGACTGCAATTATGCCTTATCCACCGCCTATCCCTCTTCACTCTCTCTACATGCTGCATCTACCTTTACATCAACTGCTCCATCCTCTGATCCATCACTCTGGTTCCAATCTTCCTGCCAAACTATTTCAAACCCCTCCAACAGCTCTACCCTGTCTGCAGGGTATTGGTCTCTGAGTTCAGGTGTAAGCTGTCATTTCTCTATATCTTCCCCAAAAGAGATCCCAATGATCCACCAATCTGAACTCTGCACCAATTCCTCAGCCACACATTGCCAAATCATCCTATTCTTACCCTCACTGCCACATGGTATAGGCAGCAATCCAGAGCTTACTAACCTTCAGGTCCTGCTTTACAGCTTCCAACCTGGCTTATAATAGAAACATAGACATCTACAGCACATTACAGGCCCTTCAGCCCACAATGTTGTGCCGACCACGTAACCTACTCTAAAAAGCGCCTAGAATTTCCCTACAACATAGCCCTCTATTTTTCTAAGCTCCATGTACCTATCTAAGAGTCTCTTAAAAGACCCTATTGCACCCGTCTCTACCACCTTCACTGGCAGTGCATTCCATGCACCCACCACTCCCTCTGGAAAAACTTACCTCTGATATCCCCTCTGTATATACTTCCAAGCACCTTAGAGCTATGCCCCCTCATGTAAGCCATTTCAGCCAGTAAAAACCTCTGGCTATGCCTCAGATCATTTTATACACCTCTATCGGGTCACCTCGCATCCTCTGTCACTCCAAGGCCAAGTTCACTGAACTATTCTCATAAAGCATACTCTCCAATCTAGGCAACATCCTTGTAAATTTCCTCTATACTCTCTTTATAGTATCCATATCCTTCCTCTAATGAGGTGACCAGAACTGAACACAATACTGCAAATGGGGTCTAACTAAGGTCTTACATAGCTTTATCATTACCTCACAGCTCTTGAACTCAATCCCATGATTGATGAAGGTCAACACATCATACGCCTTAACAATGCTGTCGACCTGCGCAGCAGCTTTGAGAGTCCTACGGACACAGACCCCAAGATCTCTCTGATCCTCCACACTGCCATGAGTCTTACCATTAATATGCGCAGCTCTCCGGTGAAAAATGATCTCCTATCTGTTAAATAGGGGCCGTGGGCAATTCTGATTTGATGGAGAATGGACGAGAAAGCACAGAGGAACAGCTGGAGAAATTTCTGAAAACGCTCGTTCGCTGCTGTCGTTACTGCGCGGTTGGGAATCTTTCGGAGGGTAGGCCTCAAAATCCCCGGCCTTGCCTGCTTTTGGCGACCGAGAAAGAGGTCGAATCACTCGGACAGAGATGGCGCTCAGTACTTGGTGTAGGAGAGCTGATCGGAGGCTCGAAGTTTTCGGATGACTCAGAGTCGGACTGTGGTCAGGGCATGGCAGGGAGAGTTCTTTCTTCTCCCGCCTGCGTGAGATGTGGGACATTTGAGAAACTTAAGGATTGTGGTTTCCCTTCTGCTGTCATTAATGATGCCCTCACTCGCATCTCCTCCATTTCCTGCACTTCGGCTCCCACCCGATCCTCCTGCCACCACAACAGGGACAGAGTTCCCCTTGTCTTCACCTACCACCCCACTAGCCTCCGGATCCAACACATTATCCTCCGCAACTTCCGCCACCTTCAACAGGACCCCACCACTAAGCACATCTTTCTCTCTCCACCCCTCTCCGCCTTCCGCAGGGATCGGTCCCTCCCCATGGATCTCCCACCTGGCACTTATCCCTGTAAGCGTAGGTGCTACACCTCCTCTCTTGCCACCAAACAGGGCCCCAAACAGTACTTCCAAGTGAGGCAACACTTCACTTGCAAGTCTGTTGGGGTCATCTATTGCATCCGGTGCTGCCAGTGCAGCCTCCTCTACATCGGTGAACCCCGACGCAGATCGGGGGACCACTTCGTCGAGCACTTCCGCTCCGTCCGCCAAAACAGACAGGATCTCCCAGTAGCCACCCACTTCAACTCTGCTTCCCACTCCCATTCAGATATGTCCATACATGGTCTCCTCTACTACCATGATGAGGCTAAACTCAGGTTGGAGGAGCAACACCTCATATACCGTCCAGGTAGTCTCCAGCCCCTTGGTATGAACATAGAATTCTCCAACTTCCGGTAATTCCCTCCCCCTCCCTTCCCCTATCCCCAAGTCACTCTGCCCCCTCCCCCAGCTGCCTACCTCCTCCCTCTTGGTTCCACCTCCTTCTACTACCCATTGTGTCTTTCCCTATTCTTTCTTCACCTTTCCTGCCTATCACCTCCCTGCCTCCCTTCCCCCACCTCTTTATCTTTCCCCTTACTGGTTTTTCTCCTGGAACCTTCCCACCCTCCCCCCACCTTCTTTATAGGGCCTCTGCCCCTTCCCCCTACAGTCCTGACGAACGGTTCCGGCCCGAAACGTTGACTGATCTTTTCCACTGTGCTGCCCGACCTGCTGAGTTCCTCCAGCGTGTTGTGAGTGTTGAACTTTACCGTGCTCACGGACTTCATCATCAAGTTATGGTATTGTGCACTGTTGTAACTGTATGTTATAATTATGTGGTTTTGTCAGTTTTTCGGTCGTGGTTTGTCCTGTTTTGTGATATCACACCGGAGGAAATAATGTATCATTTCTTAATGCATGCATTACTAAAAGACAATAAAAGAGGACTACGTGTCTTCATAATCTATAAAAAAAATTCTGCCTTCAAATTTGACCTACCGAAATGAACCACCTCACACTTATCTGGGTTGAACTCCATCTGTCACTTCTCAGCCCAGTTCTGCGTCCTTTCGATGTCCCACTGTAACCTTTGAAAACCCTCCAGACTATCCACAACACCCCCAACTTTAGTGTCATCAGCAAACTTACTAACCCACCCTTTTACATCCTCATTCAGATCATTTATAAAAATCACAGAGGGGTCCAAGAACAGATCCCTGCGGAACACCACTGGCCACCATCTTCCATGCAGAATATGACTCGTCTACAAACACTCTTCGCCTTCTGTGGGCAAGCCAATTCTGAATCCACAAAGCAAGGTCTCCTTGGATCCCATGCCTCCTTACTTTCTGAATGAGCCTTGCATGAGGAACCTTATCAAATGCCTTACTAAAATCCATATACACTACATCCACTGCTTTACCTTCATCAATGTGTTTTGTTACATCCTTAAAGAATTCAATCAGGTTTGTGAGGCACGACCTGCCCTTGACAAAGCCACACAGACTATCCCTAATCAGATTATGTCTCTCCAAATGCTCATAAATCCTCCCACTCAGGATCTTCTCCAACAGCTTGCCCACCACTGAAGTAAGAGTCACAGGTCTATAATTTCCTGGGTTATCTCTATTCCCTTTCTTGAATAAGGGAACAATGTTTTGCAACCTTCGAATCCTTTGGTACTTCTTCCGTTCCTACTGATGATGCAAAGATCATCGCAAGAGGCTCAGCTATCTCTCTTGCCTGCTTGTCCAGTCCCGGTGACTTATCTAACTTAATACCTTTCAAAAGTTCCAGCACATCCTTTCTTAATATCCATACATTCAAGTGTTTCAGTCTGCTGCAAGTCATCCCCACAACTGCCAAGGTCCTTTTCACTGGTAAATACTGAAGCAAAGTATTCATTAAGTAGCTCTGCTACCTCCTCCAGCTCCATGCATTTTTCCACTCTCGCTCCTGACTGGTCCTATTCTCACATGGCTCATCCTCCTGCTTTTCACATACTTGTTGAATGCCTTGGCATCTTCCTTAATCCTGCTTGCCAAGGCCTTCTCATGGCCCCTTCTAGCTCTCCTAATTTCATTCTTGAGCTCCTTTTGGCACCCTTGTAATTTTCTAGAGCTCCAACAGTATCTAGTTTCTTAAACCTTTCATAAGCTTTTCTTTTCTTCTTAACTAGATTTTCTACATCCTTTGTACACCATCGTTCTTTAACCCTACCATCCTTTGTGCCTCAATGGAACATATCTATGCAGAACACCATGCAAATGTTCTCTGAACATTTACCACATTTCTGCTGTGCATTGCCCTGAGAACATCTGCTCCCAATTTATTTTCCAAAGTTCCTGCCTCATAGCATCATATTTCCCCCTACCCCAATTAAATGTTTTCCCAAACTGTCTGCTCCTATCCCTCTCCAGTGCGATGGTAAAGAAGATCGAGTTGTGATTACCATCTCCAAAATGCTCTCTCACTGAGAGATCTGACACCTGACCAGGTTCATTCCCCAATACCAGTACAAGTATAGCTAACTGGATAGATTGGTTTATGTAGATAAGCAAGAGGAGAGACTGTACTTGATCTGGCTCCTTCAGGACCTCTTCCCTTTTCCTACCAATGTTGTTGATACCAATATTGCACCACAGCTCCTGGCTGCACACCCTCCACTTTGAGAATGCTGTGGACTTGATCTGAGAAATCCTTGCTCTGGCACCTGGGAGGCAACGTACCACCCAGGTGTCTCTTTCATATCCACAGAATCTCCTTAATTATCACATTTCCTACCTCTACTGCTCTCCACTTCACCCCCCTTCCATTCTGAGCTCAAGGCAGACTCAGTGCCAGAGACCTGGTCAGTGTGGCTTTCAGCTGGTGGGTCACCTCCTCTAACGGTATCCAAAGTGGTTTACTTGTTCTTGAGGAGAACAGAGGGGTATCCTGCCTTATTTGCCTATTCTCTTTCCCTCTCCTGATAGTCATCAAGCTACCTGCCTCCTGCAACTCAGGTGTAGCTCCTTTCTATCATCTTTCCATTCTCACAAACATGCTGAATATCATCCAGCTGCAGCTCCAGTTACCCAACTCGATTCGTAAAGAGCTGCACCAAGATGTAGCAATCAGGGATTCTGGATATCTTCCAGGTCTCTTGCATCTTTCATGAGGAGTGCATGGCTGATCAGGGATACCTTCTCACTACTCAAGCTGGGCACTAACAAAGAAAGAAATGGAAACAGGTCTCTTGAACCAAAGATTCAGTTACCACACAATGATAAATATCATCGGCATTCATAGCAAGGAGGATTCGAGTACAGGAGCAGGGAGGTACTACTGCAGTTGTACAAGGCCTTGGTGAGACCACACCTGGAGTATTGTGTGCAGTTTTGGTCCCCTAATCTGAGGAAAGACATTCTTGCCATAGAGGGAGTACAAAGAAAGTTCACCAGATTGATTCCTGGGATGGGAGGACTTTCACATGATGAAAAACTGGATCGACTAGGCTTATATTCGCTGGAATTTAGAATAATGAGGGGAGATCTTATTGAAACGTATAAAATCCCAAAGGGATTGGACAGGCTAGATGCAGGAAGATTGTTCCCGATGTTGGGGAAGTCCAGAACGAGGGGTCACAGTTTAAGGATAAAGGGGAAGCCTTTTAGGACCAAGATGAGGAAAAACTTCTTCACACAGAGAGTGGTGAATCTGTGAAATTCTTTGCCACAGGAAACAGTTGAGGCCAGTTCATTGGCTATGTTTAAGAGGGAGTTAGATAAGGCCCTTGTGGCTAAAGGGATCAGGGGGTATGGAGAGAAGGCAGGTACAGGGTTCTGAGTTGGATGATCAGCCATGATCATACTGAATGGCAGTGCAGGCTCGAAGGGCCAAATGGCCTACTCCTGCACCTATTTTCTATGTAATAAAGAATCAGAGGAGAAAAAACTGAAGTAAATCGTGAATGAGAAAAGATTAGCTGCCAACGAAAATATATATGTAAAAATGTTGCAGGAGAACATCAACAGTTGAAACTTAGGTCTAAGTATGAGACACAAGTTTTTTATTGGCCCTTGCCAATTTTCTTATAAACCCAAGCTACCCCAAACTCGGCAGAATGTCCTGACAGGCTCTACCTGCTTTTAAAATCTGGTGCTAAACTCATTATCTTCATCACCTCTATCCAGTACTTTAATGCAATTTTTTTTAAAAACCAGATATATCACACAATTAACCCTTTTTCTCTAGGCATCTACTAATCATACCTTAGATCAATTTTCTAAAAGCTTTCTCACCTTTAAGTTGATTGACCTGTAATTGCTGGGCTTATCGCTACTCACCATTTTCCTCTGTCATCAAACCACGAGAGCTCAGTGCCCTCCCTCCCCTCCCATGTCCCTCAAAATCCCACAATATTATCTATCTGGTCCTGGTGACTTACAAAGTTCAGCTACCACTTCCAATACCACCATGCTTCCCATTAGTACTTAGGAGACATCCCCTTCCCAAGTAAAGACAGATGAAAACAATTGACATCAAAACCCAATGTTTGTCCTTCGGGAGCCCCACACGCGTTTTAACTATTGATGTGCTCCTGCAACATTTTTTGATTTCTATTTATGTTGGCAGCTAATCTTTTCTCATTCACTGTTTTCCTCTGATTCCTAGTTTCCTACTGATATTTATAATCCGACACTCAAAGGCTTTATCTTCCTCTCTCGTCAGGCAGGAGCTCTAGATTTGTTGGTTCTTCTTTGACCTTCATGGGAATGGACCTCATCTGTATGTGAATCATACTTCCTTAAAGGTTGTCCACTGCATCAATACAGTTTTGCATTCTGAAACATGGTGTAATTTTCCATTCAAAGGCCAACACCTCACACTTTGCAGGATTAAACTCTATCTGCCATTTCTTTGCTCATATCTACAACTGATCTATATCGCACTGTATCCTTTCCTCACTACCCACAACTCTACCAACTTTGTGTCACCGCAATATTTACTAATAGGTCCACCATCTATCTACATTTTCATCCAAATCAAATTGCAAACAGAGGTTTGAGCACTCATCCCATGAAACACCACTGGTCACAGGCCTCCAGTCAGGGAAACATCACTATCTTGTCTTCTATAGCCAAGTATATCTTGAATCACGTTAATATCACTGGTGGCCATAATAACTATAAAATTACAATAAGTTATATATAATTAAATAATAAGTAGTGCAAGAGAGAAAAAAACTGCAGTAGTATACATGGTTCATTGTCCATTCAGACATCTGATGGTAGAGGGGAAGAAACTGTTCCTGAAACGTTGGGTGCCTTCAGGCTCCTGTACCTCCCCCTCAATTGTAGCAATGAGACAGGGGCATGTCCTGGGTGACGGAGGTCCTTAATAACAGTGTGCTGGACGCTGGGGAGGGCAGTGCAGTGCCCATGGTGGAGCTGGCTGAGTTTACAACTTTTTACAGCTTTTTCCGATCCTGTGCAGTGACCCCACCAAACAAGATGCTGAAGCAAACAGAATGCTCTCCACGGTACATCGGTAGAGACTTGCAAGTGTCTATGGTGGCATACCAATGCTCCTCAAACTCCTAATGAAATATAGCCGCTGTTGTGCCTTCCTTGTAATTGCATCAATATGTTGGGCACAGGATAGAACCTCAGAGATGCTGATGCCCAGGAACCTGAAAATGCTCACTCTTTCCACTTTTGGTCCTTCTACGAAGACTGATGTTCCCTCGACTTCTCTTTTCTGAAGTCCGTAATCAATTCCTTGGTCTTACTGAAGTTGAGTGCAACCTTGCTGCTGTGACACCATTCAACCAGCTGATCTATTTTGCTCCTGTTCACCTCGTCATCATCGGAAATTCTGCTGACAATAGTTGTATCGTCAGCAAATTGACATAATCATGGGTGCAGAGAGAGTAGAGCAGTGGGCCAAGCATGCATCCTTGTGGTGAGCCAGTGTTGATTGTCAGTGAGGAGGAGATGTTATTCCTGATCCACAGACTGGTCTCTCGGTGAGGAAGGAACCAGTTGCAAAAGAAGGTACAGAGGTCCAAGTTTTAGAGCTTGGTAGTTAATCTGCCAAGTTGCTGTAGATCCTATTTGTCTTAATCTTCTTGATCAGCCTACCAGGAAGGCTGAGTGAGAAGACCAAGACAAATGGGATCATGTCAAATGCCATGTATACTACATCTACTACCCCATCTCAATCATCTTCATCACTTAACCCATGCTGGTATCAGCATATGCTTAAACCTAACACTACGCTTTCAGATAGAAGGCAACATGTAGATGAGAGAAAGCAGGCCATTTATTGGCCTTGAGATAACTGGGCAGGGATGAAAAGAGATGCCCCTACAGAAGACCAAGACAAATCAGCAGGTTATGCAGCATTTGTGGTAAAAGTGTGTTCAAAGTGAAACCATTACTTTTCCCACAAATGCTGCCTTACCTGCTGAGTGTTTCCTGCAATTTGTTTCTACTTCTGCTCAAAAGAGATGGAACCAGATGACTGCGTCCTGCCCCACCTCAAAGGCTGTACATGGGTAGATAAGAATTATAGGGGGAGCTAACCATAGCCAGTCCATGTTCCAACTGTGACTTAAAGGTTATTTTCGCACTCTGGTGTTCTGGCCTATTGCCTGCACCTTTAAATGGCAAAAACAAACCTTTGGAACACAGCTGGTTTGTTAGCACCCGTGAAGGCAAAAGACTGAAGCAAGAGACATAATTGGATGCATAACAGCTGTGGAAGGTTTTGCATGTCATTTCTTCATATTAAGGCAAAACCTAACAGTATAAATGGCAGTGCTGCTTCACTCCCTCATAAGATTAATGTCTTTTACACACATTTTGAAAGGCGGAATAACATCACATCAGCATGGATTCCCACAGCATCTGGCAACCATGTGGCCTCTCTCTCTCAGAGGCCAAAGTCTGAACATCCTTCATGAAGATGAATCACAACAGGCCCTGATGGTGTTTCTGGCAGGGTACATTACACCTGTACTGTTCAACTTGCTGGAGCGTTCAAGAACAGCTTCAACCTTTCACTGCTCTAGGGCTCCCATCTACTTCAAACAGCCATCAATCATGCTGGTACACAAGAAGAGCAGCCTGGTAGCACTCACATTTACTATAATGAACTGTTTGAAAAGTTGGTATGGCTAGAATCAGCTCCAGCCTAAGCAATGACCTGGCCCACTGCAATTTGCCTACCACCAAAACAGGTCTACAGTGGACACTGACCCTCCACTGGACTTTGGAGCACCTAGAAAACAGCAAACCTACATCAAGCTGCTGTTTATTGATTACAGCTCCACATTCAATACCAGCACTAATCAACAAGCTTTAAGATCTCGGCAAATCCTCCCTCTGTAAATGGATCTTTGACTTTCTCATTGGGAGACCAGTCAGTGTGGATTGGTAATAACCTCACCGACAAACAACACAGGCTCATCTTAGTCCATTGCTCTATTCTCACCACACTCATGATTGTGTGGCGAGGCACTGCTCAAACTCCATCCATGATGTCACAACTGTAATTGGCAGAATCTCAGATGAACATAAGGTGTGCAGGAATGAGATAAATCGACTAGTTAAAAGGTGTTGCAACAACAACCTCATACTCAAGTATCTTCAAAACAAAGAATTTGAATGTGGACTTTAGGAAAGGGAAGTCAGGTGAATATATATGAGTCTTCATTAGGGGGGTCAACCAATGGAAGAGCAGCAGCTCTAAATTTCTGGGCATCAATATATCAAAAGATCTATTGATGCAATCATAAAGAAGGCACACCAGTGGCTATACTTCATTTGCATTTTGAGATTTGCTATTTCACCAAAGACTAGCAAATTTCCACAGATGTACGGTGGTGAGCATTCTGACAGGTTGTATCACAACCTGGTAAGGAGCCTCCAGTTCACAGGGTCTCAAGGGGTGTAGAGTTTTAGACCCACTCCATCACAGCACAACCATCCCTAGCAAGAGAATCAGGTTTAATATCACCAGCATTTGTCGCGAAATGCGTTAATGTTGCAACAGCAGTGCAATGCAACACATAGGATTATAGAAACAAAACTGCACCTCCTTCCTGACGATAACAATGAGAAGAGGGGAGGTCCTTAATGATGGACGCCACCTATTTGAGCCACTGCTCCTTAAAGATATCTTGGATACTACAGAGTCTATGATGAGGCTGACTAATTTTACAGCTTGCTACAAACCTGTGCAATAGCCCCCTCCCCACAAACCAGCGGGTGATGCAGTCATCATTTTGCACCCTCACTTTCCGGGACATTAAAGATTAACACACAAGGCCTTAGGAACACTATCTTCCCTCCACCATCAGATTTCTGAAATGTCCATGAGGTAGTCCTCATTATTCGCCTTTTACATTATTTATTTTCATAACATAATAATTTTGTTTTGCACAATATTGCTGCCACAAAATAAATTTCACGACATACGTCAGTGATAATAAACCTGATTCTGATCAACATTTTTGGTCAAGAGCCCCCATCACCCTCCTCAGTTTCGGTAAGAGCCCCCAAGCCGTTGACGGCAGGAGCTACCTCACCCTGTGCGGGCGGCCCGAGCCCAGGCCCTCCTCCTCGTCGCTGGAGAAGTCGGGGCTGCGGCGGCTGTTGCGGGCCGTCAGGTGCTTGAGGTAGAGCTGCACATAGACATCTTTGCGCTGGTCGCCGAGCGGCAGGCGGACGCTATGCGCCAACAGCTCAGTCTTGAGCCGCTCCTTGGTGAGCACGGAGGGATCCTGCAGGTACTCGGGCATGGTTCCTTCACCAAACACCCCGCAGCAACGACCGCCGCCACTGGCTCAGGCGCCGTCCAAACTGCACAGCCATTGGACGCCGGCAGAAGGGGCGGCTCCCATAGCAACGGCGGAGGGAAATGGAGGGAAGCAGACGGGGGGGGGAGGAGCGAGATGTAGGGGGATCTTCCACTTACTGCTAATCCGCCCTTCGTAACCCGTAAATGTCTTTCCACGGGACACTAAATTTAAATTTAAATTTGTTAAGGACTGCAAGATTTAAAACAGTGATGTCAGCATTCATTCCTATTAATTGTATTCAGCTTAGCATTAACAGCTGGAGCTCGCTGCGAACGGTCAGAAGTAAACAGCCAGGGCATTTGAAGAGTGCTGAGAATAAACAGTAATTAATGACAACAAGCAGACACTCCGATCATCGTACCACGGGAGGCTGAGTAATCGACATTTCAGAACAACATATTGTCATCACATTTGTAAACTTTGTATTTATAAAATAAATTTGTAAGCTGAAGACCTAAAAAGTAATTTAATGTTTGTAAATTGGGGATTTACTAAAATATCATTAAAATTATATTTAAATGGATGCTCTACTCTCTGTACACCCATGATTTAAATTATATTTAAATAATGAAATCATAGAATGATTCCAACACAGAAGAAAATTATTGTATCGCAGACACAGGAAAATCTGCACCTGGGTTGCTCGGTTTGGCATCCCATCTGATATTTCCTTTGACTGCAGTCCCCAATTCGTATCAGACCTCTGGGCTACATCACACCACAGTGTATCACCCGCAGTCCAATGGCCTATGCGAGTGGTTTCACTGCTCCTTGAAGGCTGATCTGAGGGCTTCCCTGGCAGATGAGTGTTGACACGTAGGTCCTGCTGGGGCTCAGAACATCTCCAAAAAAGGACCAGCAGTTGTCCGCAGCTGAATGTGTATGCAGGCAGCCGTTAAGATTCCAAACAAGAGAAAATCTGCAGATGCTGGAAATCCAAGCAACATAAACAAAATACTGGAGAAACTCAGCAGGCCAGGCAGCATCTATGGACGTTTCGGGTCGAAACCCTTCCAAGCCAATCCTCTACTAGAGGCACTCTCTTCTTCCACCCCAGGCCCCTTCGCAGAGATCCTGAAACAATTTCCTTGCCATATATATTGATTTAATTTCAGGATTCAAGACTGTTTAGTGTCATTCTTCAGTACACGAGTGTAAAGTAGAACGAAATGATTGTTCCTCTGAATCTGATGCGGCACAAAAACACAATGAATATAAATATAAAAGCAATCAGATAAAACACAATTTACAAGTAACTGTTCACGTGTGGCCATATATACACGAACAACAAACAACAAACAACACCTTCCTTCAGTTAGTCCTGACAAAGGGTCACGGCCTGAAACGTCGACTGCACCTCTTCCTAGAGATGCTGCCTGGCCTGCTGCGTTCACCAGCAACTTTGATGTGTGTTGCTTGTATATACTCGAGATTTGTTTATACACAGACTGCCTGTACAGTAAGTGACAATAATGATGAGGTGAGGTGATGCTATTGATCAGCCTGAAGGTTGAGAGGAAGTAACTGTTTCTGAGTCTAGAATTGCGTTGGGCAATTTTAACTACCAGTTGTAGAGCCGTGCCGGCCGCCACAGGGCAGTTTCCGTACCACGCAGTGATGCAGCCTGTCAGGATGCATCTGTAGAATGACGCGAGCTGAAAGCGGAGGTGTTCTGTGACAATGAGCGGTTGTGAGAGACGATTCGATAACCATCTCCTTTATCTTGTTGACATCGAGGAAGAGCTTATTTACCTGGCACCAGGCCTCGAGCTATTCCACTTCCTGTCTGCAGACCGTTCTGCTGCTCCTGGCGATGAGTCCCACCACTGTGCATCGACAAGCCTGCCAATGTGATTGGTGTGTGAGCAGTGGGCTCGGCGCACAGCCGCAATGGAACCGGCTGCATTCCTGATTTCAACTGCAGGCTGCAGAAGAAAAGCAAATGGGGTTCCCTCTTATATCTGTGAGTCGATTTCTCAAACTTACTAATAAAGGGAACAGTCTTTCCGTGCATCATTTTATCGAGTTCCATCAAGACCCTCTCTACAAAGAGCAGTCCAGACTCAGTAACGTGTCCTTGAAATGTTCAGTTCCTCATCCCAGAAGCCATTCTCTAAAATCTTTTCCGGACTATCCTGATCTGAAATGAACACAATACTCCAGATGAGGCCAGACCAGTGTTTTAGAAAGTTTCAGCACAACTTTCGTTTTCATACTCAAGATAGATCTCGGAATTGTGCATATCTCTTTCAATCTGCTCTGTCACTTTCATCATGATGTGAGTACCGGTATCCCCAGCTGCCTCTGACACCCTTATACTGAACCGTATACATTAGTCCATATTACTTCTCCTCGTTTTTCTACGACAATGCATCATCTTACACCTCCGGATCAAATTTCATCTGCCATCCATTCTAGCAAGCCTGTACAAATTCTGAAACAATTTATCAATATATTTTTTGTCACAGAAATGTTGTACTCTGGCCGTTATAAATTATAACCCTGCAGCAAAATCAAAGTTTATGTCGTTAAAATAGATCATAAAAAGTTAAGGCACCAACATTAGATCCCTATTACTGTCCACCTTCCTTAAATAGCCCGAGAGCATACAATATGAAAAGCATACATAATTATTGTAGAAATTGCCCACAATTTATTAGACAGTAAGTCGACGTAAGTTTTTAGGAATGAATTGTCACTGAGCGTGCAAAATGCTTGACCCCGACGTGATTCGAACACGCAGCCTTCTGATCTGGAGTCAGACGCGCTACCGTTGCGCCACGAGGTCTGGAGCAGACAGCTCTGCAATCTTCTTAAAGCTGCCGGATGCTTCCGCGTCCTTGTTCCGGGAGGACTGCGCGTCACCGTGACTGAACTCGCGTTCCCGCCACCGCCCCGCCGCTTCCGGAGTAAACTACAGAGCTGGAAGCCCGTCGGGAGGGGTTCATCACTTACGTGTGCAGCTATTTCACGGGGGGGGGGCGCACTGTGGATGGGGAGTTCTCTGGGCGGGGCGCACTCTCACTAAATGGGGAGTCTCACTGAAGCTGGGGTGCTCCCAGACTGAGGGAAGGGAGCTCTCTCACACTGATGGGATCTTCCCCCAGACACCAGTAGTCACACAATTAGAGGAGTTTCCTCAGAGCAGGCTCGCTCACACTGAATACCTTCGATACACTGGGGGGGGGGTCCTTTACTGATTTTTAAGCCAGATGGGTGGGTGAACAGATTGTGAGACGGTGCACTCCTTCCACTGCTCCTGGCACATCGATCCATGGCCCTCCAAACCATGTTGGATGCTCCACCACCTGAGCAGTCACGTTGACCATTCTCCTCTGTAACTGGCTCTCCTCCATTTCATGCTATCAACATATGCCCAAAGGAGGCTTTGCGTTTCCTTGTCACCTACTTCACCAGAGGTTCACACTGACTGAACCATCTATAAAGTATATAGTGGTTACTCCAACTGCACCACCCAAACCCGTGACATCTACATTTAAGACAAGGGCAACTCCATCTGTTTGCAGGCCTGCCTCCAGGTCCTGTATCAAACTGACTGTAACGAGGTGACCAGAACTGAACACAGTATTCCAAGTTCAAGATTGTTCAATGTGTGGTCTAACCAGAGATTTATAGGGGTGCAACATTGCTGTCATCTTGTCAATATCCTGTTGTAACCTATCACATCCCTCCACTCCATCCATAACGTCACAGACTTATTAACCCACCCTTCCACTTCCTCATCCAAGTCATTTGCATAAATCCCAAAGAGCAGAGGTTCCAGAACAGATCCCTGCTATATCCATATAGAAGAATAATTAAAGAAAGCTATCTGTCACCTCTCATATTTCCCCTGATGTTTTACTTCTGCCCAACTTGCGTCCCACCTCTCTTTCCCTGCTTCATCAAACTCTCTTTTGCTATTTCAGGTCTGGCTGCCCGAACTTCTTCCTAGACTGAACAAGTCCCAAACACCTTGTCGTTATTACACAAGGAACTGGAGTGGGAGTTGGCCACTCAGCCCATCAAATCTGCTATTGGAATTGGAATTGGTTTATTATTGTCATATGTACCAAGATATAGTCAAAAGCTTGTCTTGCATACTCTTCATACAGATCAGACCATTACGCATTGCATGGAGATAGAACAAGGTTAAACAATAATAGAACACAGAGTAACATAATATTCATTCATTCGGAATGTGGCTAATTTATCTCAGTGCAAGTCAGCAGGAGTCATTGATAGGAGTGCCGCGCAGATGCAGTTGAAGCGATCCCATGCAAGTCCAGCAAAGAGCTTTCAAAACCCAGTCTCCATAAAAGAGCAATCTTCAGAGTAGTCCGAGTCAGAGTGGTAAGGCTTTGGCTCCAACAGGGCTTCAGTGAGAACAGACAGAGGCGAGGTAACTAGGTAAGTTCATTCCTTATTTCTTGTTGAACTCTTGAGAGAATAGGGGGTATGTCTACAGGACCAGTGTTTGAGGTGTCAGATGTAGAATTTCCGGGAGACCACCAGCCTCCCCAATGGCCATATCTGCAACATGCATTGAGATGCACCTCCTTAGAGACCGTGTTAGGGTCCTCCCCAAGGCTAAAGGAGACAGATAAGTGGGTGACTGTCAGCAGAGGGAAGGGAGAATGTTAGATAGTGAAGGGCACCCATGTGGCCGTCCCCCTCAACAATAAATGCTCTATTTTGAGTACTTTGGGGGAGGGGGGAGGAACCTACCTGGGGGAAGTAACAGTGGCCGTGCCTCTGGCACTGATTCTGGCCCTTTGGCTTAGAAGGGTAGGGAACTGAAGAAGATGGCAGCAGTGATGGGGGTCTCTATAGTTAGGGGGGCAGATAGGCAATTCTGTGGACATGAAAAAGAAACACAAATGGGAGGTTGCCTCCCAGGTGCCAGGATCAGCGATGTTTCTGAATGCATCCACAATATTTTGAAATTGACGGTGAGCAGCCAGAAGTTGTGGTACATATTGGTACCAACAACATAGGTAGAAAAAGGGTGGAGGTCCTGAAACAGAAGAAAGGGATTTAGGAAGAAAGCTGAGAAGCAGGACCTCAAGGTTAGTAATCTCAGGACTGCTGCCTGTGCCACGTGACAGTGAGGATAGGAATAGAATGAGGTGGCAGATAAATGTGTGGCTTTAGAATTGGAGCAGGGGGCAGAGATTCAGATTTCTGAATAATTGGGAACTCTTCTGGGGCAGGTGTGACCTGTACAAAAGGGACGGGTTGCACTTGAATCCGAGGGGAGCCAGTATTCTTGCGGGCAGGTTTACTAGAGCTGTTGGGAGTGGTTTAAACTAATATGGCAGGGGGATGGGAGCCAGTATGATGGAGCTGAGGACGAACCAGCAGGTTTACAAGTAGATGATGGATGTAACATGAATATGAGGAAGGACAAGCCAACGACTGGGTACAAATGAAGACAGAGCAAAGAGTTAAGCTGTATCACAGAGATAAAATTCAGAAGGGCAAAAAATGCAGGATTTAAGGTTCTGTATTTAAATACACTTAGCATTTAGAATAAGGTGAACAAACTCATGGCACAATTAGAGATTGTCGACGTTGTGGGTATCACTGAGTCGTGGCTGAACGAAGGCCATAGTTGGGAGCTGAACATCAAAGGATATACTTTGTATCAAAAGGACAAGCAGGAAGGCAGAGGCAGTGGTGTGGCTCTGTTGGTAAGAGATGGAATTATATCTTTAGAAAGAGGTGACACAGGGTCAGAGAATGTTGAATCTTTGTGGGTGGAGTTAAGAAATTGCAAGCGTAAAAAAAACATTATGGGTACCATATATAGGCCTCCAAATAGTAGCCAAGATGTTGGGTTGAGATTGCAAAGGGAGCTGGAAAACACATGTAATAAGGGTAATGACACAATTGTAATGGGGACTTCAATATGCAAGGGGATTGGGAAAATCAGGTTGGTGTTGGATCGCAAGACAGGGAATTTGTTGAATGCCTACGAGCAGCTTGTACTTGAGCCTACTCAGGGAAAGGCTATCTTAGATAAGGTGTTATGTGATAACCCAGATCTCATTAGGGAGCTTAATGTAAAGGAACTCTGAGCAGCTGTGATCATATTATGATTGAATTCAGACTGCAATTCGAGAGGGAGAAGCATCAGTCATACCTATCAGTATTGCAATGGAATAAAGGGAATTACAGAGGAATGAGAAAGGAGCTTGCCCAATGGATTGGAGGGGGGATACTGATGGAGATGATAGCAGAGCAGACGTGGCTGAAGTTTCTGGGAATAGTTCACAAGGTGCAGGATAGATATGTCCCACAGAAGAAGTTCTGAAATGGCAGGGGTAGGCAACCATAACTGACAAAGGAAGTTAAGGACTGCATAAGAGCCAAGAAAAGTGTATATAAGGTAATAAAAGAGATTGGGAAACTTTTAAAATCCAACAAAAGGCAATGAAGAAAGCTATAAGAAGGGAAAAGATGAAATATGAGAGCAAACTAGCCAATAATATAAAGCAGGACACCAAAAGTTTTTTTCAGTTATGTGAAGAGTAAAAGGGAGGTGAGAGTTGATATTGGACCACTGGAAAATAATGCTGGTGAGGTAGTAATGGGGGACAAAGAAATGGCACATGAATTTAATGAGTACTTTGCATCTGTCTTCATTGTGGAAGACACTAGAAGTGTGCCAGACGTCCATGAATGTCGGGGAGCAGGAGTGAGTGCCATTGCTATTACAAAGGAAAAAGTGTTAGGCAAACTGAAAGGTCTTAAGGTGGATAAGTCACCTGCACCAAATGGACTACATCCCAGAGTCCTGAGAGAGAGATTGCTGAAGCCCAAATATTTGACGGACTCTGTTTGCCATGCCCAAGGATATCTACTTTCAATTTCTCATGGTGGGCTATAGTTATATGAAAGTAGTTGGATTTTATCTATATTGATCTTGTATCCAGATAATTGGCCATATTGTTCAAAGGATTGCATCAATTTAGGTAAAGAGTATGTTGATTACCCTAGATAGATAAAAGTGTCATCCGTGTAACAGGCCAATTTATGCTCTGTCCCTTTAATAGTAATTCCCCTCATATCTTCATTTTGGCTGATGTGTTGAGCTAATGGTTCCAGACATAATGCGAAGAGTAGCGGAGAGACATGCACAACCCTGTCTCATGCCCCTTTCTAGGGTAAAACTATTAGATAAATATCCATTGATTTTAATCCTGGCAGTAGGATTGTCGTATAGTGCCTGTATAGTTTTAATAATTGTGTCACGCAGCACGTGCGGCCACTTCGGTGGTGATGTCTGTTACTTGTCAAGTAGGGGACCGTGTACAATTCTGATTTGATGGAGACAGATGTGAGAGTACAGAGGCACATCTGGAGAAACTTCTGAAATGCCCGTTTCGCTGCCGCTGTGACTGTGTGGTCCGGAATCTCCGGAGGAGAAGGCCCCAAATCCTTGGCTTTGCGGGATGAGATGAAGGCGCTCGGCAGAAGATGACGCTCGGGAGGCTGTATTGGAGGGGCTGGTCAGAGGCTCTAAGTTTTCGGATGGACAGTGTCAGCTGTGGTCAGGTGCTTCCAATGCATCGGCAGTTGTCAGTGCCTGGAGGTTTATGGCAGGGAGCTCCTCCCTTCCCCGCCTGCTATTGGGGACTCAGGAGTTGATCAACTCGGGACTTTGAGACTTTTTTTTACCGTGGCCATGGTCTGCTCTTCATCAAATTATGGTTTTGCTTTGCACTGCTGTAACTATATGTTATAATTATGTGGTTCTGTCAGTGTTAGTCTTTGGTTTGTCCTGTTTTTCTGTGATATCACTCTGGAGGAACATTGTATCATTTCTTAATGCATGTATGCATTTCTAAATGACAATAAACGAGGACTGAGTGTTCTCATAATCTAAATCTAAAATGTACACCAAATCTATGTAAAACTCTGTAAAGAAAATTCCAGTTAACCGAATCAAATGCCTTTTCAGTGTCCACGCTTATCACTATTGCTTCAATTTCATTTTTTAAAATATGATCCATAATGTGAAGTGTCCTTCGTGTATTGTCTTGTGTTTGGCGGTGTTGTATAAGACCTGTCTGATCATTATGCATCAGTGTGGGTAGAAACTCCTCTAATCGTTTGCCATGATGGAAGTAAATATTCTATAATCTACATTAAGAACAGATATTGGTCTAAATGACCCACATATCCTTGCCTTCTTTCGGTATAGCTGAGATTATCGCCTCCTTCCAGCTGGGTGGCATTTGCGCGTTTCTTAGGGTCCAGTTCAGTGTGGGGAGTAAAACAGGAATTAACTCACTTTTAAACTCTTTATACCACTCTGCCATATATCCATCTGATCCTGGTGACTTGCTTAATTTAAGCCTACTAATGGCAGTTTTTAGTTCAGCCTCAGTTAAGTCAGCAGTCATCGTTCTATTTTGTTCTTTGCTTAAAGTGGGTAACTCTAAAGAATTCAGGAAGGTGTCAATTTGGGTTATGCTTCCCCTGGAACTTTGTAATATAGAGTTTTGTAAAACATTTCAAAAGCTTCACTTAGCTTATTTTTTACCACTTTTGTTCTTGGATCCCTAATTCTATGAATTGTATTTTCTGCTATCTTTTTTTTCAGTTTCCACACCAGTATTTTCATAGATTTAGATCCACTTTCATAGTGTCTCTGTTTCAGAAACATTAAATTTTTTCTAATTTCTTGTGTAGCCAAACTATTAATTTCATTCCTAATTTTTTAAATTTCCTCCAGTGTATCCTGTGCCAAACTCAATTTGTGTTTTTTTTCTAGTTCCTTCAGCTTATTTTGTAATTCCTCTAATGTTCTGTTCCTTACTTTACTTCTTATATGAAGATATCGCTATAATGTTCCCTCTTCAGACAGCCTTCAGAGTATCCCAAAGAATGGGAGGTGAAACCTCTCCATTATCATTGAATTCTAAGTAAAGACCAATTTCTTTTTTAATATGTTCCTTAAAATAGGGATTATTGAGTAGACTTGCATTTAGTTTCCAAATAGTATTCTTTGGTTGTAGGTCAAAACCAACAGATGAATATATAGGTACATGGTCACTTACATCTATTGTCCCAATTCCACAGGTGATTATTTTGTCTCTATCTTTTCCAAATGTTACGAATTAGTCTATTCTTGTATATACGGAATGGGGGGAAATAATGAGTGTAATCCCTTCTGTCGGGGAAATCCATATATTATTTAGACCAACATCCTCAAAAAGAGTGTTAACTTTCTTATGTAAGGACTTCGTTTCATAAATTTTTCTCTTGGAAGAGTCTAACTTTGGTTGTAATTGTCAATTTAAGTCTCCCCCACATATCAAGAGATCTTCTGTTTCTGTTCCCATAATATTAGTAATTTTAGATTATTAGATTATGAGGATAATTTTCTGGAAGAAACTAATATCACTTCCTGGGGGTGCGTATATATTCAATAAAGTAACTGGATTTCCATCTATATTCCCCCTTACCAGAATATATCTGCCCTCCTTATCTCCCATTTCAAATACTTTTTCAAAATTTAGCTTACTTGAGATGAGAATAGCAACTCCTCTTCTATGTCCTGATTTATATGAGGAGAAAAACAAATTAGTGAGGCCCATTCTCTTTAATTTTCCATGCTCATTATCACTTAAGTGAGGTTCCTCTAAATATACTACATGGGCTTGTTCTTTTTTCATTTTTGATAGAATTTTATTGCGCTTGACTGGATTCAACAGCCCATTGACATTAAAAGAAATAAATTTTACTTTGTGTATTTATCTGTTAGTATATCATTGAAATTTGCAGAGTATAACTTAATCGATCTACTCCCTGAACAAATAAGAGCCAAGAAACGCGAATAATAAAAAAAAGGTAACGAAGGTGTGATTCCAAGGCTGGGGTCTCTCGATGACCCTGGGTTGGGCTAGAAGAAAAGTCTAGCTGTGGGGGATAGCCCCTCCTACCTGTGGGTTGAGGGCCCCCGTTGCAGTACCTATAACAGTAAGTAAAAAATCCATGCCCATTACAGAAATGATTTCCCTGTGCATTCCTCCCATGTATATATTCTCATTTAGGTGGTGAAAAAGGAATGAAGAAATGAATTTTTAAAAATTGAGTAATATAAAATCCACATTATAACACGTATTTCTCGAGATAGGTATATCACCGTCTATTTTTGCTTCCATTTAGTTTATCAGCACGTTTAAAGTTAGCCAAACCTTATAGCTCTTCTGGAGGAGGTGAGGGCTGTCCTCGGAGAATTCACAGTCTCTTCCTAACATCCTTCTCTCGTCCTGTTCCCGTCCCCTGCTTTCTAGGTTCTCTTACTATTTCCCAAGCAGCTCGGCATAACTGCTCAGCCAGACTTTCCCTTGGTTTGACCACGCTAATGGACAGTCCTCTGTTATTCGTGTCTGTAGTGGCCTCTTCCACCATCTGGTACGGTCGTATCCCTTCTCGGTAAAATACCCTCAGTTTAGCAGGGTACGGGGTTTGAAATTTAATCTTTTCTTGCTTTAATATTCATTGTGCTTTGGAGTATTTCTTTCGTTTCTGTAAGACCACCAGGGGGTAATCATGATCAAAGTACATTAACTTCCCATTCCAAAAAACTCTCTCCTTACCCCAGGCCCTTCGTAGAATCTCTGCCTTGCTCTTGAATTGAAGGAATTTAAGTACTATTGAGCGCGGTTTACCTTCTCTGTCTCCTGGAGGCTGCTGGATGAGCGAACGATGTGCTCTCTCAATTTCAATCTCCACAGTCTGGGGAATCTCCAGTGCTTCCCGCAGCAGCTTGTCTACAAAGTCTATCATCAACAATCCCTCCGCTCCTTCGGGAACATTATAAATCCTGATATTTTTCCGTCACAATCTTCCCTCCTGGTCAAGCAATTTACTTTCCCGTTGATTTAATATTTTTATCATCTTACTTAGTATCTGTTCCACGTTTTGCACGCGATCTTCCATCTTCGCAATTCGAGTCTCTGCCACCGCTATTTTCTGATAGACGTTGGTGAGCTCTGACTTTATATCACTGAGCTGCTGCTTTATATCTTTTTGGACTTTCCTTATCGCTTCCAAAATCCTTATCATATTTGCCGCTTCGCCTGCAGGAAGTCTCGCGTCAGCCCCGCCATCACGCGCACGTGTAGGAGAGCCGCGTGCACGAGGCCCATCGTCAGCCCCGCCATCACGCGCACGTGTAGGAGAGCCACGCGCACGAGGCCCATCGTCAGCCCCGCCATCACGCGCACGTGTAGGAGAGCCACGCGCACGAGGCCCAACGTCAGCCCCGCCACCACGCACACGTGTAGGAGAGCCACGCGCACGAGGCCCAACGTCAGCCCCGCCACCACGCACACGTGTAGGAGAGCCACGCGCACGAGGCCCAACGTCAGCCCCGCCACCACGCACACGTGTAGGAGAGCCGCGCGCACGAGGCCCATCGTCAGCCCCGCCATCACGCGCACGTGTAGGAGAGCCACGCGCACGAGGCCCATCGTCAGCCCCGCCATCACGCGCACGTGTAGGAGAGCCACGCGCACGAGGCCCATCGTCAGCCCCGCCACCATGCGCACGTGTAGGAGAGCCGCGTGCTGCACCTCTCTCTTCCATAGGCTCCACAGTGGTGCTTTTTTTATCTCCATTCTTTCTCCCCATTCTTGCCCCCCTTACCAATTCAGATATTTTCGTAAGATCTTATACTTGATGGATTAACGCGGCAAAATATGCGTTTTTCCAGAGGAGCTGTTGATTTAAGCTGCCATTCTGAGCGATGACGTCACCGGAACCCACCATTTCATTTTCTACTAGAGGGTCGTCATTTCACAGCATTCATTGGCCACAAACCCCTCGTGCATGCGATGGCCAAAACATCAGACCCTTGGTCTGCACGGCAGCAACAGCAACTGGCCCACATATCAGAGCTACAACAGATATACAATATGTCAAGGGAGAAAATAACGCCATGGCCAAATGCCTCTCATGGACAGTCGCTGAGGCCGTGCACTTAGGGGTTGACTATGCCAGCAAGGCATCTAACCGAGCTACTGACTCAGGGGTCCGGGCTTATCAGACAGCAGTCGCGGGCCTACGGTTGGCTGATATTAAGTTTAGGGAAGTTGGGGTTTCTCTCCCGTTTGATGTCTCAATGGGTTGCTCTTGTCCCATTGTGCCGGCAAACTGGAGCCGGACTTTTCGACTCCATGCATGGTCTCTCACATCTGGGCTGGAAGGCCTCACAGAAACTAAAGTTTGTTTGTCACGGCCCTGGAAATGACATGTGTGATTGGACTGCAGCCTGTGTGGAATGCCAGTGGGCAAAAATTAACTGTCATGTTCAGGCACCATTGGCACCTTTCGAGGTCCCTGAGTGACGGTTTGACCATGTCAATGTGGACGTTGTTCATCCTCTAACCTATCCCCATGGTTTCATGCACCTCTTTACTATGGTGGACCATACGACCAGGAAGCCAGACGTTGTCCCTCTCGCATCAACGATGGCCACAGACGTGGCTCGGGCATTCTTCAGCACCTGGGTTGCTCGGTTTGGCACCCCGTGTGATATTTCCTCTGACTGCGGTCCCCAATTCATATCAGACCTCTGGGCTGCAATGGTGTTTGGCAACGTCACACCACGGGGTATCACCTGCGGTCCAATAGTCTACATGAGCAGTTTCACCATCCATAAACACTGCTCTGAGGGTTTTGCTGACGGATGAGTGTTGGCATAATCATCTCCCATGGGTCCTGTTGGGTACACGGCTGCAAAAGAGGACCTGCGATATATGGGTAGTTGTTACGAGTGCCAAGTGATTTTATTCCTGATACCATGACTGCCTGATTGGCCTCTCAACAGTGTTTCACTCTGCTCAGTAAGTTCAATTCCTTTGTGCCTATTCCCACCTCCCATCATGGCTGACATTAATTTCGGGGAAGCTGGGGTTCCTGTTCACCTATATTCCGCCTCGTTTGTTTTCGGCTACCATGGTGCATAGCAACATCGTCTTCGGCCCCTTACGATGGCCCGTTCCACATCTTGGAAAGGGGAGAAAAGACTTTTTTCATAGAAAAGAGAGGTAAAATTGAAAGTAGCTCAATCATAAACAAGAGAAAATGGACAGATGCTGGAAATCCAAGCAACACACACAAAATGCTGGAGGAACTCAGCAGGCCAGGCAGCATCTATGGAGAAGAGCAAACAGTTGACGTTTCGGGCTGAGATCCTTTGTTAGGACTTAGGTATTTCGGTAGATCACCTTAAGCTGGCCCACCAGGTTCCACTACCAGAGGCACCTGCTGTTCCTCCACCCATGGAACATAGGAACCTCTAGACAGATTTAGTGAATTGCCTTGGGGCGGGGGGGCGCTGTGTAGGGTAATGTAATTGGTGGATACATACATAATTCTCAACCGCTGACATTGAGTTGGGGGCTTCACTTTAGGAGGCGGATCTGATGTGATGAGGTAATTACATAAAGGGTTTTTCAGCACCCTCTTGTTCAGGTTTTGCAGTTCAATATAACGTGTTACAGTTTTTTTCTTAAACATAAAATGCCTCACTTCATTTTCTTTGAGAAAGCCCTTAATATAAGAATTTGGAAAGACAGGGATTGATTAGGGAGAGTCAACAAGGCTTTGTGCGTGGTAGGTCATGTCTAACCAATCTCGTAGAGTTTTTCAAGGAAGTTACCAGGAAAGTTGATGAAGGAAAGACAGTGGATGTTGTCTACATGGACTTTAGCAAAGACTTTGACAAGGTCCCACACGGGAGGTTGGTCAACAGCGTTAAGGTACTTTGCATTCAGGATGAGTAAGTAAATTAGATTATTCATTAGCTTTGCCGGAGAAGCCAGAGAATGGTTGTTCACATTTCGAAGTGTATTTATTGTCTACATACATATATGAAATGTCACCGTCTGTGTGCTACTGGTACTATGTAACTGAGTACTGCCCGTCACACGGTCGGGTGGTCGGTGACTAAACCGGCTCCCCCACCAGGCTTGCCTGGTGAGGAGGGTGGCTAGACACCCTGCAGGATAAAAAACAAGACCTGTCAAAGGGCGGATGAACCCTCTCGTAGGGTCAACGGCCATCTAGCAAACACGTGCCGTGAAGCATGGAAAGGGGCATCCCTTGCATCGAAGCTTGGTCTGGCCATTCACTGCAACAGAACTTCCCCCAGCCGTCTTGGACCCCACTATGCGGCTGGATCCGGGAGGGGATGTCGAGAGGATGGGTCTGGACCTGTGCAACCCCCTACTTACCTAAAATCCATTCATGCACACGCTGCTCCTTTCTGAGGAGTGGGGTACCACCCCACTAACTGACTGAAAGGAACCATCATCATCTTATGGGATGGATAGCCAGAGAGAGACATATGTGTCACCCTGAGATTTGTTTTCTTGCAGGCATTCATAATAAGTAGAAAGAAATGCAACAGAGTGAATGAAAAAAAACACACAACAGAGATGGACATCCAACCAATGTGCAAAATGCAACAAACTGGAAATACTTAATAAAGAAAAAAACAATAAATATTGAGAAGATGAACTACAGGATCCTTAAAAGTGAGTGAATTGGTTGCGGAATCAGTTCAATGTTGGGGTGAGTGAAGATGTCCCCTCTGGTTCGAGAGCCTGATGGTTCCTGGTAGAGACATAGAAAAGCTACACAATACAGTGCGTGAGTTGAAGCTCCTGATGGCAGCACTGGGAGGAGAGCATGCCTGGATGATGGGGTACTTGATGAAGAATGCTGCTTTCCTGCGGCAGCGCTCCTTGTAAGTGAGCTCAAAGATAGGCAGGGTTTTACCCCTGGACAGAATTGGCAACTATAAATTCTTTGGCGTTATTATTTCAGAGGATCAGCCCTGGGTCCAACAAGTAACTGCCATACAATGAAGGCATGGCAATGCTTCTACCTTCTGTATTCCCCACTGTATCCACTACTTTTTGTAGGCCTTTACATTTAAGGGCATTGGTGTTCCTATACCAGGCCTTGGTACAACCAGTCATCACACATCTATAGAAGTTTGTTGAAAGTTTTAGATGACATGCCAAATCTCGCAAACTTCTAAGAAAGTAGAGATGCTGCCACACCTTCTTTGTAATGACACTTATGTGCTGGACCCAGGACGGATCCTCTGAAATGATATTGCTGATGAATTTCAAGTTGCTGATTCTCTCAGTTGTGTATTTAGTATTTAGGTAATATTTGTGTTGGTGCATGGCTAAGTGGTTAAGGTGTCGGTCTAGTGATCTGAAGGTCGCTAGTTGGAGCCTCAGCTGAGGCAGCGAGTTGTGTCCTTGAGCAAGGCTCTTAACCACACATTGCTCTGCGACGACACCGGTGCCAAGCTGTATCGGCCCTAGTGCCCTTCCCTTGGATGACATCGGTGGCGTGGCGAGAGGAGACTTGCAGCATGGACAACTGCCGGTCTTCCATACAACCTTGCCCAGGCCTGCGCCCTGGAAATTTTCGAAGGCGCAAGTCCATGGTTTCACAAGACCAACAGATGCCTCTATATATATTTGAGTAATCTTGTGTGTGTATGTATTGTTACGATTTCATAACGTACCGGCAGCAATAGATAACAAATTGAGTCAGATTTTAATATTAAAACCACTATATTTAATTACAACTGCTCAAAAATACAGAAAATTAAATAAACTACTTTCTTAAACAGAAGTTAACAGTGTTATGTGTCCATACCTCTCTTACAGTCAAACTTACAACCTGTTCTTAACAAATCTTACTCAAGCACAGTCATAAAGTGGCAGTTCAGAGAGTCCCAGTAATTCACGAAGTAGGTGAGAGGAGAGACTTGTGGATTCACAGTGCAGCGACGAGGTGATCACAATGAATTCCAAAGATTCCACGGCTAGCGAAGAAGAAACGGTTACCGGAGATCCCAGCCTAGGAATACAGTTCCGAAGTCCATGAAGAGCGATTTCACAAAGTGACTGTCACGAAATCCACACCCATGGATCATACGAAGGACAGACACGTCTCCACAATGCAGTGTGCCACTGATTAACCCAATCCTTTGGGTATGTGTAAGCATTAGACTTTACCCTTCTTGATCGTGAGCTGTTCCCGGACAGCTTGAAGCCTGCGATCTTCACTCTCTCTCTCTTTCCTTCGACTCCTTCTCAGCACTACGCCCACATTTCTTTTATACCGTCAGCATACATCATAAGGTAATGCTCACAGAAACGAAACTGTGGACTCCCAGTAAAACAAAACTGGGGACACGTTACGCCCACAGTAAACGAAACTATGGACTCCCAGGAAAACAAAACTGTGGACACGTAACGGTATCTGTATATATATTGTTTACTAATATTCTTGTTTATTTAAATAATTCATTATGGGTCATATGTATAAATACATGAATTGCATACGTCATCACATTATTATGGGATATGTGCATGCCTCGTTTAAAGTAAACACAAAGCTAGACTCACATTTTGGACTCCCATATCTTCCTTTGAATTAGATTAATGTTTTCAGGTTACAATACATCACCATCTCCACCTCTAATCCCCTGATGAGGCCTGTTTTTTCCTCCTGTGGTTTTGCTGACATTGAGTGAGAGGTTGTTGTGGCACCATTCAGCCAGATTCTCACTCTCTCTCCCTCCAGTATGCTAAGTCACCACCACCTTTGATTCAGCCCAGCACAGTGCTGTCAGCAGCAAACTTCAATGTGGCATTGGAGCTGTACTTGGCTCACAATCATACGTGTAATGTGGGTAGAGCAGGGGACTAAGCACACAGCCCTGTGGTGCACTTGTGCTGATGGAGGTTATGCAGGAGATGTTGCCAATCTGAACTGACTGGGATCTACGAGTGAGGAAACTGAGGATCCAGTTGCACAGGTCGGTCTCTGTGACCAGAGGCCTGTGAATAGTGGTGTCCGCAGGGATTGATGCTGGGTTCATTGTTGTTTGTTGTCTATATCAACGAGATGGATGATAATGTGGTAAATGGGCTCAGCAATTTTGTGGATGACACCAAGATTGGGGCATAGTAGATAGTTAGTGAGGAAGGTTATCAAAGCTTGCAGTGGGATCTGGATCAGCTGGAAAAAATGAGGGGACAAACCAGAGCAGGACTTACCCGATGACTGAGGAGTGTGGTAGAACAGGGGGATGTGGAAATACAGATCCATAGTTTCTTGAAAGTGGTGGGACAGGTAGATAGGGTCATAAAGAGAGCTTTTGGAACATTGGCCTTCATAAATCAGTGTAGAGTGCTGAAGCTGGGAAGTTATGTTGAAGTTGTACAAGATGTCGTTGAAGCAGGTCTGGTCACCTACCTGCAGGAAAGATATCAATAAGATTGAAAGAGAATAAAGACTTTGCGAGGAGAGTGAGGGGTTTTTGATAGAGGTATACAAAATTATGAGGGGTATTGATAGGGTAAATATAAGCCATTGAGGTTGTTTGAGACTAGAACCAGACGTCATGGGTTAAGGGTGAAAGGTGAAATGTTTAAGGGGAACATGAGGGGGTTTCTTTCACTCAGTACATATTGAGAGTGAGAAATGAGGTGCTAGCAGAGGTGATGGATGTAGGTTCAACTTCAATACTTAAGGGAAATTTGGGATGGTACATGGGTGGAGGGGTACAGAGGGCTACAGAGGGCTACAGAGGGTGCAGGTCGATGGACAAGGCAGAATAATCGCTTGGCATAGACAGGATGGGATGAAGGACCTGTTGCTGTGCGGAATAGAGTCCTGTTCCAAGACTGTGACTCAAATAGAAGTTATGAAAAACTATACATAAACAAAGACTGTCGAACAGCAAATGTACAAAATAAGATAAATTGTGCAATTGCAAATGATAGCATAAATAATACTGAGACCATCAATTGTAGAATCCTTGAAAGTGAGTTTGTAGGTTGTGGAATCAGTTCAGAGTTGTGAGTGAAATTATCCACACCAGTTCAGGAGTCTGACGCTTGTAGGGTAATAACTGTTCCTGAACCTGGTGGTGTGGGATCTAAGGTATTTGTTCCTTCTGCTCAGTAGCAGTAGCAGGTAGAGAGCATGGCCTGGATGGTTGGGGTCCTTGATGATGGATGCTGCTTTCTTATAGCGGCACTCCATGTAAACGTGCTCAGTGGTGGGGAAGGCTTTGCCTGTGATGAGCTGGGCCATATTCACCACTTTCTGTAGACTTTTCTGTTCCAGGGCAGTGGTGTTTCCATACCAGGCCGTGATTGGTGTTTCCATTCCAGGCCGTGATTGGTGTTTCCATTCCAGGCCGTGATTGGTGTTTCCATTCCAGGCCGTGATTGATGTTTCCATTCCAGGTCGTGATTGGTGTTTCCATTCCAGGTCGTGATTGGTGTTTCCATTCCAGGTCGTGATTGGTGTTTCCATACCAGACCGTGATTGATGTTTCCATTCCAGGTCGTGATTGGTGTTTCCATACCAGGCTGTGATGCAATCAGAATCAGGTTTAATATCACCAGCGTATGTTGTGAAATTTGCAATACATAATCATAGACACTGTGAATTATAGTAATGTACATATATATAAAATTTATTTAAATGAGTAGTGCAAAAAAAAAGCAGTGAGGTAGTGCTTATGGTTTCAATGTCCATTCAGAAATCGGCTGGCAGAGGGGAAGAAGTTGTTCTTGAATATGTGCCTTCAAGAATACGTGCTGAGTATGTGCCTTCGGGCTTCTGTACCTCCTTCCTGATGGTAACAATGAAAACTGGGCATGTGCTGGGTGATGGAGGTCCTTAATCATGGATGTGGCCTTTTTGAGGCATCACTCCTTGAAGATGTCCTGTATACAATGGAAGCCAGTGCCTATGATGGAGATGACCGAGTTTACAACTTTCTGCAGCTTATTTTGATCTTGTGCAGTGCCCCTCGACCCCAGTCTCCAGCCCCTTGGCATGAACATTGAATTCTCCAACTTCCGGTAACTCCCTCCCCATGCCAGTTTCATTCTGCCCCCTCCTCCAACTGTTTAACACCTCCCTCATGGTTCCGCCTCCTTCATTGTGCTTTCCCCGATTCCTTCTTCACCTTTCCTGCCTACCACCCCTTTATCTTTCCCCTTACTGGTTTTTCACCTGGAACCCACCAGCCTTCTCCTTCCCACCCTCCCCCCACTTTCTTTATAGGGCCCCTGCCCCCTCCCTCTTCAGTCCTGACGAAGGGTTCTGGCCCGAAACTTTGACTGTTCGTTTCCACGGATGCTGCACGACCTGCTGAGTTCCTCTGAAGACCAGTGGTATTCATTTTATATTGACTTATTCCTTTCCTTTCAGCCACAGTGGTGGCTTCATTTTCCATTTGAGTGTTTTAGTTAACGGCCTGTTTGGCCTAGTGTTTATTCTCTAACTCTGCTCGCATTAAAGTCTGAACTATCGACCAGCATCAGTGTCTCTCACTCTGCACTTTGGGCCATATCCGAATGTAGTAACAGCAAGTCTCCACAAACACTACGACGAAAAGAATGGAGTTAAATACAATCACAACCATCACCTTCTTTCCTCGCCCTCTCGCTCCCTCACTACCCAGTCTATGGAGGAGCCGATGCAAGTGGGGCGCATGTGCCTGTCTCAGGAGGAATGTCAGCTGGCACAGGAGAACAGGTTTCTGCCTCTATTGTGGCGATCCAGAGCTCTGGGGCAGCATGTCCCAAGCGTCTAGTCAAAGAGAATACCTGTCAGTGGGGAGGGGAATCCTGACGGCTCAGTTCTCTCTTTAGTCAGCTTCCCCTAATTGTGTAATACTTGCAGTTTCCTTGTGGAGGTCTCAGACCCATGAACTTAAGCCGTTTATCGACTCCAGTGCAGCTGGGAATCTCATGGACATCTCTCTCGCTCAAAGATGGAGAGCTCCGCCTCAGGAATTAAGAGGAAAAGGTCAATGTCCAGGCGCTGGACGGTTTACCTCTGGGTACCGGCCAGATCTACCTTTCCACCCAACTCCTCCAACTGGTGCTTGAAGGCAATCATCATGAAGAAATATTTTTCTATTTGGTTGACTCACCTGTATTGTCACGGGTACTTGGTCTCCCTTGGTTATCCTGACATGAGCCATGGATCGATTGGTCTCTGAAAGCACTCTGAGTGGGGACCAGCATGCCTGTCTACCTGTCTGGCTCCAACTCAAGCTCCGTCCCATGAATCCCCTCCTGTGTCAGCTCATGATGTGGACCTGTCCGGGTTTCCGGCTGAATATGCGGATCTCCTTGATGTTTTCAGTGAAAAGAAGGCCACCACCCTGCCCCCACGCTGGTCATATGACTGTGCCATAGACCTCCTACCTGGCACTAGTCCTCGCCGGGGCTGGCTCTTTTCCCTCTCTCGTCCTGAAACAGTGGCCATTAAGAATACATTAAGGAGGCATTGAGCATGGGGTTAATCCGTCCATCAACCTCGCCGGCAGGAGCGGTATTCTATTTTGTGAGCAAGAAAGATGGCAAGCTCCATCCCTGCAGCGATTATCGGCCCCTGAACAACATCACCGTGAAGAACCGCTACCCCCTTCCCTTGCTGGTGTCTGCGTTTGAACATCTCCAGAGAGGAACCATGTTTTCCAAAATTGATCTGTGTGATGCTTACAA